>NW_018164816.1:401334-403379 GCF_001263595.1 Phalaenopsis equestris
TAGGCATTTTTTGTCATTTGGCAAATAAATCCCATAAACACCCGATTGAATAGTCTACATTAATTTCCCTCAATCATATGAGATTTTGTGATGATCTGATGGCCTTAATTACCTTATAATTAGTTGATCTTGAGCTCGTTGGATTCATCTTGTCGTGAAACTCGATTTAACTATAGGCACGTCAATTTGGTGTCCATTTGGCCACCCAAATAACCAATCGAAGTCTTCAAAAGTGGTCTAAAAGCTTGGTATATGCTTTGACTTGACTCAGATTAGATCAAATTTGATTTCATGTGGTTCGTCTCATCGAACCGATCAACTTGACTATAAGTTTACTGAAATCGGAGCTCTGGATGATTTTTAATTTGAATAGAAACATTTCTTGCTAAAAAATGTCATGAGATTCATGTCAAATGATAAAATTAGTTGACGATGCATGAACTCCCTCTACACATTTCGAACGCATTTAGATTTAATGATCCAAATCTTATTCATTTTGACTGCAAAAATGAAGTCTAAAATTATTATCAATAATTGAAACTTCATACTTAGTTAAATTAGTAAACCAAGAAAAAATAAATAAAGTTTGAGCACAATCATGAAAGCTTACCGCATAATAATTAACCAACCTACTACATACACTTATAATTCTTATTTGTTATATATCGAACACTTGCCGAATCAAGAAGATTAAGCATATTGCTTGGTGGTTCTAAAGGGCCAATGAGCACATAGGAAGAAGGGTTGAAGAGTTCATTACAATTTTTCAATAGCTTTATTTGTTTGTTGGGTGCTTTAGGATTGCTCCAAAGTTACAAGTTTATAATAAACTTTAACATAGATTTAACGAGGTTCGGCAAAGATGCCTACGTCCTCGGAAGCAGAGCGGCGAGTTCCTTTCAATATTCAGAAAAGAGATTACAGAATTCAGGGATATCTCTTGGCGTTGCTAACATGTTTATTTATAACACCAGGAGTAAACCTTAAGTACAATATATAATTACAACATTACCCCTGTACCGTACCGCGGGGCTTTGCCCCCGCAACCCAAACCCGCATAACGTAACTTCTTGATTTGGACAAATTCTTCCGCTCTGCTCCGCTCCACTTCGATCCAGCGTCTGTCCATATATGGTATATGAGACATACCATAATAAATCTCCACCTTGGCGAATATCCAGCCCCTTAAGAGAAAAAGATGCCTAGGAGTTACACCTGCACCAGTTTAGGTTGGGCCACCATGCTACTCTAGCAACTGCAAACATTCAACAAGTCTAAGCAATGCAAGAACTTGTTGATAGTAACTGGTTTGGTCAACATATCAGCTGCATTTTCATCAGTATGAACCTTCTGCAACAGTATCTCACCAGAAGCAATCAATTCTCTGATCTTGTGAAACCTGACATAAATGTGTTTGGTTCTCGCATGGTACACCTAGTTTTTGGCCAGATAAATAGCATTCTGACTGTCATAATGCAACTGAACTCCACCTTGCTCAACACCCAGTTTTTTTACTAGCCCAGCAAGTCATAAGGTTTCTTTTGCGGCTTCAGCTACTGCCATGTACTCAGCTTCAGTTGTAGATAATGCCACAATAAACTGAATTGTTGATTTCCAACATATAGGCCCTCCACCAAGAGTAAACACATACCCAGTTGTAGACCTTCTGTCATCCAAATCGCCAGCATAGTCAGAATCAACGTACCCTACAACCGAAGGATCATCCTGCTGACTGTCAAAAATAATTTTATGTCCTACAGTACCCTTCAAATACCTGAAAATCCACTTGACTGCTTCCCAATGTCGTCTTCCAGGTTTAGCCATGTATTTGCAGACTTGACTAACATCATGAGCCAAATCAGGATGAGTACATATCATTGCATACATTAACCAGCCAACTGCACTGGTATATAGAACATTTGTCATGTGTTTGATTTCTGTATCTATTTGCCAAAGGAGTGCTTACAGGCTTTGTTTTGCTCATCTCAAACATGTCCAACACTTTCTCAACATAGTCTCGTTGAGATAAACATAATCGTCTTGAG
>NW_018164816.1:417447-418215 GCF_001263595.1 Phalaenopsis equestris
TATTCAGGTGTCATTCAGGTTGACTGATCATTTAAACCTCTTTAAATTTTGGTCTTTTACCCTCAAAATATAGTTTTAATCTGTGTCCATTTACTTTAAATCTATTTCCAGTCTTTTGATCATTAATATCAACAGTTTCGTAAGTATAAACTTGAGTCACAATAAAGGGTCCTAACTAACGAGACTTCAATTTCCCAGGGAATAACTTCAGCCTAGTGTTGTAAAGCAAAACTTCTTGTCCTAGTTCAAAGTTCTTTTGGTTAATCTTTCGATCATGTCATAACTTTAGTTTTTCCTTAGAAATTCTGTCGTTATCATAAGTCTCATTTTTTAATTCTTCCAAATCATTTAATTGTAACAATCTCTTCTTACCAGCATCTTTCAAATCATAATTGAATTCTTTAATTGCCCAATATGCTTTATGTTCCATTTCTACTGGTAAATGATAAGCCTTTCCAAAAGTCAGTCTGTAAGGAGTCATTCCAATAGGAGTCTTATAAGCAGTCTTGTAAGCCCATAATGCAGTATCCAGTGTAGTGGACCAATCTATTCTACTAGGGTTTACAGTCTTTTCAAGTATTTGTTTAATTTCTCTATTAAAACTTCAGCTAAACCATTGGTTTGTGGATGATAGGCAGTAAAGATTCTATGAATAAGATTAAACTTTTCTGCCAATCTCTAAATATATTTATTCCTAAAATGGGATCCTCCGTCAGTGATAATCATTCTAGACATTCCGTATCTAGTGAAAATATTTTTCATTAAAAA
>NW_018164816.1:418341-418626 GCF_001263595.1 Phalaenopsis equestris
TAATCCCCAAACATCAAAGATCTCAACTTCTAACAGGAAATTCAGAGGCATTTCATTTCTTCTAAATATATTGCCTGACATTGATCCCAAGTTTTTATGTATCTATAAACATCTCTAAAGATAGTAGGCCAATAAAATCCATCTTGTAGAATTTTATAAGCAGTTTTATTAAACCCAAAATGTCCTCCAAATTCAAAATCATGACATTTCTGAATGATTAGCTCAGTTTCTTCATAAGGTACACATCTTCTCATAATCAGATCCTTACATTGTTTATATAAATAA
>NW_018164816.1:421913-422309 GCF_001263595.1 Phalaenopsis equestris
CATCTCTTCTATTAACGAATAAGCCTCATCAAAAGGTTTTGACATTAACAAACCACCAGCCGCAGAATCTATAATCGATCTAAGTGATCCCATTAATGAGATCCCACCAATCCAGTATAAAAAGTTTGAATTATCAATCAATCTAGTAACAAATGATGAGGGTATTTTCTAAGAAGATCTTTAAATCTCTCTCAAGATTTGTATATTGACTCTCCATCAAGCTGACATAAAAATGTTATGTCATTTCTAAGTTTAGCAGTTTTGGATGGAGGGAAATATTTGGAAAGAAATTTCTGTGAAAGTTCTCCCTAAGTTCTAATAGATCTAGGTGCTAACGAATTTAACCACATATTGGCCTTATCCCTTAGTGAAAAAGGAAAAAGTCTAAGTCTAACA
>NW_018164816.1:422495-423499 GCF_001263595.1 Phalaenopsis equestris
CATAATCTCGTAGGGGTCTAGGTTGGTGTTCATTCTCTATTCCTTGATTGTTCATGTTGTTTTCCATTGTGTCAGAATTTCTAGGTTCTCTTCTCAGTCTTCTAATTTTTCTAACAGTGCATTCTAATTCTGAATCGTAGGGTACAAGATTTTCAGGTCCAAATTTACGCATACAATTGAAACCAGTACACAGACAAATAGTTAACTAAATATGAAAATAAGTTGTAATTCCGGTAAAAATTTTCTAATAGTCCTAATTTGTCTATTACTATACTTATGATTCTTATTTACATTCCGGCAACGGCGCTAAAAACTTGACAGCGACTTTATATATGCTTAAAAAGACAAGTATTTAATACTACTGCTAGAAGATTTTATTCCTCATTAACGACACCAAAAACTTGACAACGGTTATAGATTCGATAAAGATGTATATATAAAATATTCAATAATGGTAAAGTCACACTTATCAACATAAGTATATGTATTGCTCAAGTAATACAGGGCTTTAATGGAGTCCTAGATATCGATCCCATAGGGAGTAATATTAGAGGCTACGACTAAGATTTTAGAAAATCAATAATTAATCACAACAATACAATTCAAATTGTGTATCTGTCACTAATAGGCAATTGAAATAAATATGTAATTTTAATAAATGTTAAATAAATAATTATACTAATAAAGTTTCTAATGTGATATTCAATATATAAGAAAGCATCCTTCTCCTTGTGAAGAAATTATAGTGAATGGATAAAGTGAATCAACTCAAATTGTATTGTGTCAAATAGGAGCATACATATTCTTTACCCTTTGGTCCAGGCATAAAGAACATTGACTAATCCTATGTGCGGCTAGGCTGGGAGGATGCCTGCTCTCACTTCGGAGCTCCCACGTTCCCCTTGCCTAAGGGCTAACAACTACACTTCAGTACCCAAACGATAGGACCGAATAAAAGTTTTTAGTCTGTCACCTACAATCTCTAATTCTACTCCCGATAATTT
>NW_018164816.1:423511-424316 GCF_001263595.1 Phalaenopsis equestris
CTATTTATTTGCACCCAACTTTCAAGGGCTTTGACCTCCCTGAATCTTGGATGTAATCTTCACTTTAGTTGTAAAACTCAGCATATTTTAACAAATCAATTGGCCAGATTGAAAGTAAATTAAGATCAAAGTGAAAAAATCATCACAATTTCTTTAACATTTTCAAAGCTCTACCGATTCAAATCACCGTTTCACAAATCTCAATACAATGAGAAAAACAGAGAAAACTACTCAAAACTCATGGGGAAGACACAACAAAACTCGGAATTTTAAAAGCAAAGTGATACAAACTACAACAAGTAAATAAGACTTATCTCTAATTCCTCCCCAAGAAAACTCATTGAAGTTCCTCTGAATCTCTTCATTTCTTTACAACACACAGAATTCTTCTTCGAAGCTGCAAGGAGGAAGAAATCTCTCACTTTCCCTCCACTCTTACAATCTCTCAAAGAATTCCTCACAATCTAACCCTAAACTAATAAACTCTCTACACTCTCCCACTTGCAACTCTCCCAGAATCCTTCTCAATTTTCAACCAAAATCTTCTTTTAAAGTTGTAGAAGAGTTTTCCCAAGAGTTGCCTAAGCATCCTACAAAAAATCGTCCACGATCAATGCACCTATTGAAATAACCGTCGATCTCGCCGTCGGCGGCCTCAAGGGCACCGTCGGCGGGCCTTCTAAAATAATTGATCTGGAATCTCGGGAAATTCTCGTCGTCGGCGCCGTTGGGCTCGCCATCGGCGCCCTAGTTCAATTCATCATATTTTAGTCCTTTTGCTCCAAATTCGCTCCTTTTTGCATCT
>NW_018164816.1:424621-437954 GCF_001263595.1 Phalaenopsis equestris
CGAAAGTCAAGTTGAACAATAAAACGGCCGACACACACTCGCTAGTAGTGTCCCAATGGAAAACTTAAATGTGTTTTGAATATTTTTTTATTAAATCATTTTTAAATTCACACGGTACCAACCTACCCCAAAATAGAGGTGAGTGCTCTGGGGCCTCAAACATCAAATCCAAAGGATATAAATGGAAGAACTAGCATGATTATTGCATGACTTGATAATATAGAATTTATCAGAGGTAATTTCTTAAATTGTCTTTTCATAGAATGAGTTATAATCAAGGATACGAAACATGACTTTAGATGTGTTCTAGAATTAGTTATGATTATAAATTTAACTGTATAGATGTGCTTCTAGAACATCTTACTTCTCGGTGACAGAAATCTCTCATTCCATTTGATATTCATGACAGATAGAAACATCAGATGTCCATTTTTTTCTTTCTTAAATCTATTATCATCATCATTGGTGTTGAGCCAAATCTTTTGGGTCCAACTTTATGAATCATCATCTTACACTTATTCCTATTATGCTGCTTGAAGTATCAGGTTTAACATTTTATTTCCAATAATTAGGTATATCTTCACGCTAACTAATTCTATTTTGAACTTTCTTATATTAAATAGGTACTATTCAAAATATTCCTTTGATATGATAATTCATTATTTTTTTCTTTATAATTTTTCTGCATATCCTCTTAAATTCTTAGTAATCTCATTTTCATCACACTCAACATTGCTATCATCCGTTTCTTTACATTTCAACACTTAGATCCATATATCGTAGTTAACATAATTTTAGTTTTATAAAATTTTTGTTTGTATTAATGATATTCTTGTTTTATTTAATACTTAAGAGACTTCTCCATTTTAAACAACCCTTAACTCTCAACATCATATTTAGATTCATATAACCATTATTCTATATATTTGAGCTATGATCCTTGTTGTATGCTAAAATATTCACAACGATAGAGAACATTTTAACTTCTTTGGATTACATGAAGATCTTGCACACATAGATATGTAAAGCACAATTCATATGGATGACACATCAACAACAACAATAACAACAACAAAGCCTTAATCCCACTAAGTTGGTTCGGCTACATGAATCCTTTTTTTCCATTGTTTTATTTAGTGTCATATTTTCATTTATTTCTAATAAATTAAGATCATTTTTTATACAATAAGCCCAAGTTTTCCTAGGTCTACCTCTGCTTTTCTTAATATATGTCAAATCTAAAACATCTACTCTCCTAATCGGATCATCAGATGGTCGATGCTTAATGTGACCAAACCATCTAAGACGACTTTCTCTAATTTTGTCTGTCACAGGAGTTACACCAACCTTATTACAAATATATTCATTTCACAGTTTGTCTCTAAATGTAAAGCCGCTCATCCACCTAATCATTCTCATCTTAGCAACACTTAACTTAGTATTATGCTTCTCTTTTAAAGGCCAAAATTCAACGTCATGGAGCATTGCAGGTCTCACCACCGTCTTGTAAGAATTTCCTTTCAGTCGAAACGATACATCTGGACCATTAAAATAATTAAGGCCCCCCATGATTGATTTGATCCAACTCGATGATCATGGCTTTGATCTAGCATGATTATTATGGTAGACAAAAAATGCAACTTCAAATAAATTAGTTTCAAATTATCTCAATTGCAGCCAAATTCACTTTAAACATCACTCATTTATAAAATAGATTGTGGCAATACGTTTAAAATATTGAAAATATCCGAAAATAATTTTTTATCGAATAATTACAGCTCAAACACAGTAGGCTACAAATTTGATGCCACACAAGTTAGGCTCAAAATGTCTCAACTACAGTCAAAATTGCTTAAAGTTTGTTCATGAAATAGACTTCGCCGATGCATCCAAAACATCAAAATTGTATAAGGAAGATGCTCATATGTATGACATATCAAGGCTAAAAATTCACTTGAAAAGTGCACAACACGAGTCATTCACAAACTGACTCTGTCATTATATCCGAAATGCTGGAATTACTGGACAGTCATATTGTCTAAGGATGTTACACAGGTAAAATACAAAATTACCCGTGCCCAAAGAGAAAAAAAAAAGAAAAAGAAAAAGAGTCATCCTTTTTTTTCTCTCTATTTCTATCTCTCTTTCCCCTTTTTTTCTCGGAAAAAGAAAGCAAAAAAATAGATAGATAGATAGAGAGGGAAACAAAAATTTGTGTGTAATTTCATTCTCATGCATATTTATCGCTTAGACATCAATTTAATATGTTGTGTGCACATAAAGTATAATTTTAAATGTAACTTCGCCAAACTATCAAAACTAAGCATCCTTGTGCAACTTCTTAGGCAAGGTGCATATTTTTCATGCTTCATGTTCTGTTGAAATTATTATGCGCATTTTTCTTGGTATCGTAGAAAAAAAAATTGAGCCACCAAAATAAGTAAGTATTTGTATGTGTCTTTTTTGACTCGATGGAGAAATTTGTGCTAATTTTTGTGTTGTTGTCCCGTAGTCATTTTTCTTGGCATGGCAAGGAAGGAGGTTCTTGTTCATTGTTTACATCACTTATATACACCTTTCTTGGTGTAGTGGGTAGTTTCATATCTTTGTGCATACCCCTTACACAAGGAAGGCAGTTTAAGTCTCAAAGTTTTGGTGAATTACTGCCTGAAGAACAAAGATTGACGACACAACCGATATCTACAATTGGTGGATCATATGAAATTGTTAATGTTGCATATGTTGCTCACACCCGAGGGAAGGAAACAAAGCAGTGTTACAGCTGCAAAGAATTTGGTCATATGCTCGTCAATGTTGTAAAAAGTTCTGTAGTTATTGCAAGAAAAACAAAGATATTATTTAGAAGTGTCCTACATGGCCTTAAAACCGCAAACCATAAGCTTTTCATGATGCGGTATTCGACTCTCACAATTCTGGTTCTACATTCACGGCTGTTGGCAATAATCAATTTGCTCTCACAATAAATATGGTTAAACAGATGATTCTCTCTGCCTTTTCTGCTCCTGGTATTCAAGGGCAAAATAAGACTATTAATTATGTTCCTTCTTCTTGGTTTGTTGATTTCGGCGTCATAAATCATATATTTGGCACAATTGATTTATTGCATAATCAATGCTCGTATGCTAGTACTCCACATATTAATGTCGCTGATGGAAATAATATTTCAATTACTCTTAGCTTCTCCTTAATATCTATGAACTTACTTTCTGTTGGTCAAATGATGAATAATAACTGTGTTGTATACTTTTCTCGTGATGGTTGTGTTATGCAGGATCAGGTGTGGGGGAATGTGTTAGTGAAGGGTCCTAAAGTAGGCAGATTATTTTCATTACAATTTACCATTCCTCGAACTTTTTTATTAGCTTATTCATTTGTTGAAAATAAGGCCGACTTTTGGCATAGATGATTAATTCATCAAAATAATATTATTTTAAATTGTTTGTTTTAAAGTGATATTTTTTGCTCTATAGATAAAAATTTATTAGTTGACTTTCTTCTTGTAAAGTGGGCAATAGTAAAACATTCTCTTTTCCTATTTTGGGCAGTCATGTCAATAAATGCTTTGATGTTATTCATAGTGATGTTTGAGAAATTACACCGGTTATTTGACATATTCAGTATAAATATGTTGTGACATTTATTGAGAATTACAACCGATTCACATGTATCTATTTTTTGTATACCAAAACAGAAATATTAACTGTGTTTCAAACTTTTTTGACATATATTGAAACTCAGTTATCCATTCGTATTAAAATCTTACGGTCTGACAATGGTGATGAATATTCGTTTCATGAATTTCAATTATTTCTTTATAACAAGGATATTGCCTCACAACGTCATGACCTTATACGCCTTAGCAGAATGTAGTTGCCGAATGGAAAAATCGTCATCTGTTGGATATGGTGCGCACATTATTGTTAGAATCTTCTTTTTCAACTAAATTTTGGGCAGAAGCTTTATTACTGCAGTTTATCTGATTAAGCATTTACTATCTCAACAATTGAAGTTTGATTCTCTCTACAATCCATTTACCATCTCAACAATTGAAGTTTGATTCTCTCTACAATTGAATTTTTGGGAAATATCTTAATTATCATATGCTACATACTTTAGGATGTGTTTTTTTTGTTCTTTTATCTGCCCATGAACATCATAAGTTGGCAACCCAGTCTGTTCGATGCGCCTTAATGGGTTAAAGTCCTTATCATAAAGGTTTTGTGTTATGATTCGATTAATAATCGATGATGCATCTCTCAAGATGTGATTTTTTTGAAAATGAATACTATTTTCAGCACCATCTTTCGACGTCTGACACTGTTATACTTTCTCACTTTGATGATTCTTCTTTTGATAAACGATTCAAGCCTGACCTTGCCTACACACGACGGCTTGCCTCTTTATCTCCAGTCCTTCCTGACCCTGCTCATGAAAATGCTTCAATGATTCTTTGACGATCAACTCGACACATTCGTCTTTCGGATACATATGATTATTCTGCAATTGTAATTAATATTACAGCTCCTACATCTTATTCTCTGGTTGCTAAACAGACTTGTTGAGTAAAAGTCATGTATGAGAAACTTCAAACACTTCAAGACAATCACACTTGGGATATTGTTATATATCCTGCTGGCGTTTAACCCATTGGTTGCAAATGGGTTTAGTCTCTTAAGTTTCGATCTGATGGCTCTCTTGACAGATATAAGATAAGATTGGTAGCTCTTGACAATCGTCAGGAATATGGGATTGACTATGAATAGATCTTTGCACCTGTGACTAAGATGACAACTCTTCGGCTTGTTCTATCTATTACTGCATCTAAAAACTGGTCCTTATGACAGATGGATGTTAAGAATGCATTTTTGCATGGAGACCTCAAGGAAGATATCCATATGACTCTACCAGATTTGTTTTCTACTCCCTCACATGATGCTTGTAAGCTCAAACGGTCTCTATACAGTTTGAAACAGGCTCCACGGGCTTGGTTTGAATAGTTTTGCAATATTCTTCTTAGCTTCTCTTTTATTCAAAGACAATATGATACTTCATTCTTCTGTGCAAGACTAACAAGGAAATTGTGCTATTATTAATCTATTTTGATGATATTTAACTTATTTCTAAAGTCTTGAGGTTCACTCTTCTCCCGCAGATATTTTCCTTCACCAACATAACTATATTAAAGAACTCATTGCTTTGGTCAGGCTCCAAGAGGGTCGTTCTGTCATTACTTCTTTGGAAGTGAATGTTAAATATCAATGAAATGATGATGACTTCCTATCTGATCCATCTCTGTATCGACAACTTGTTGGGAGTCTCAATTTTCTAACCATCACACGTCTTGATATTCCATTTGTTGTACAATAAATTCGTCAATTTATGCTGACGCCTACACATCTTCGTTAAGTTGCAATTCGGCTTATTGTTAGGTATTTAAAAGATACTTCTCATCGTGGCTTGTTCATTTCTGCGGAGTTTCCTATTTGCTTAACAACCTATAGTGATGCTAATTGTGTTGGCAGTTTTGATACACGCTGATCTATTACTGGTTGGTGTATGTGTCTCTTCAACTCTTTAATTTCTTGGAAGAGTAAAATACAAGATCGAATGTCTATGTCTTATACTGAGTCTGAATAGTGTGTTATGTCCTCTGCTTGTTCTAAGATGATATGGCTTCGTGGTTTGTTGGCTGAGTTTGGTTTTCTTCAACTTGAGTTTACTTCTTTTTATGCAAATAAAACTAGTGTTATCTAAATTACAGCTAATCCTTGTCTTTCATGGGCGCACAAACACATTGAAGTGGACTATCATTCTATTCGAGAAGCTAATGATAATAGTGTTATTTCTTTTTCCTATATCTCTTTTGATCTTCAAAAGACTGATATATTTACTAAAACCCTTTCTCAACAGCATCATCAGTTCCTTGTTGACAAATTGATGCTTCTTGACCAGTCAACATCAATATGAGGGGGATATCAATCAAGAATAACTGAAATCGGGCAGAATTAAGAGTTTCCTTCTTTAAATTGCTGAATTAAATTTCTTATTTTAATTGTAAATATGCTTTCCTTATAGCTGAATATTTACATTAGGAATATGCATTATTAAGTTACATAAAATAGATTGTACAAACTATTATTTATTGGAATGAAAGCAAAGGAAAATGACATTCATCCTATTTTCTCAAAAGTTGCTAGGATTCAAACACTTTTTTTTGCAAACCTATATAAGTTATTTTATTTTTTGTTTGCATACAACTTTATGGTCTTTTTTTGAAGAAAATCCATTTAAAAATCTAAATTCTTGGAATGATTACACTTATAAAAATATGATGATGTATTCGTTATTCAAAACAAATCCTCTATCTATGAAGATAGTGTTGATAGATACTTTAGTGTGACAAATTCTTAGATTAATTCAGATCATATACAAAATCATAGACCTAATTTTCTATATGTAAGCAAGCAAAGTCAATAGTTAAAAAAAACTCAACAAAATTATGTAAATATTCTAATCATGGTTGTGTTGATAGAACACTTCAACTCGAGAGTATCATATTATTAAAATGCCCATGGATCTCAACACATAACATTTGTGAGTTAAATCTGGCTAGAATTGTAAAATTTTTACTGAAGTTTATAAAATTTAAAATTATTATAGTGAAGTTTACTATATGAAGCTAAGAGTAAAAAGTCATTCCGCCAATGTAATATTCTAATGTGGGTGATGAATTTGAGACTAATCTAAGACCATAAAAATTCAATATAATATCAAGCGTGCTTTTGTGGTTACTCTTAAAATTTCTCACAGTAGTGTGGATGTGGCTTTTGTCTTTTGAGTGTATAGTGTTACTTTTAAATGATATAAAAAAAAGAGTTGTTATTACTAGGGCCCTCTAGCTATTTGGTTCATCGTAAAACGTCAGCATTATATTGCAGTCAAATTTGAAGCCCAGAAGTTATCAAATTTCTCAACTCCTTTGAATTTTTGAATCATGCGGTGCACTTAATGAGTCATAACGTATCTTGTTAGTTAATATCTTTTTAAACAAAATACCTACCCGGGTCTATAAGATCTTTTTGGAAAAGACAACCTGTGTTTGCTGATAATTATTTTTTATTTAGATTTAGTTGACCGCCTTCATAAACTAAATAAACTATGGTTCATGACAGCTCATAATAGCGGAATTATGATATATTGATTGGGTTGATCGTTATTCTCCCCATCATCTACTTTAAACTCATATGTGAATTTCCTTAATCTTAAATATCATTCAGCGCTACTATATATATTGAGCATTTAATTCTTAATGATTACCCTTATTCAAAATTTCTTTTTAATTATTTTGTTAGATAATTAAAGAAAGGGGCTTGCACTTATCAGAAACCTATAACTAGACCTTGAAGTCCCCCAAAATGAGGGTATAATTTATAGGTAGTCTTATCTCAAGTTTACACTACCATTTGAAAATTGGCCTGAAACACATAGCAAATCTCTTAGAAGAGCTTGGTGTGAATTATTGCAGTTAAACATAAATAAATAAATTAAAACATTCTTCTTAGTGTCCATTGGCCTGAGTTGACGAGTGACTCTCTTTAGGTGAATAATTTTCTTTTTCAGCAAAAACATGCTTCGGGTTTAAACTTGCCTAAATTTTGTTAAATGTTTTGCAGGAGAAACTTTAGAGTAAGGTAGGCGGCAAGGAAGTAGTTGGCATGGTCGTTTCTACCATGAGCAGTGATGCTCTTGAGGTGAATTGTTTAAATTCACTTTCCTCACATCAAGTGATGCACTAAGTCAATGATCAATGACCTTCATCTCCTTAAGATGATAGAAGTCATATAGTTCTAATTGAGAAGACAAGCATTTATTTGTGAAAAAGTTGAATACTTTAATATGCCTAGAGAAGAAATAATTGGATGTCGAACTAATGCATAGGAAGGTCACAACATCCCCTAAGGTGGTGGAGGATTCTTATGGACCTTGAAAGTACCGTTGCAAGGTCCAAGACCATGTTTAGGAGGTTCATGCTTTGATATTGAAGAAAGTGGCGAAGCTATCTTGAGGAATGGTTTACATGACGCTTCTTAACTGCTCTGCATCTAGTGTAGCATACAATTAGAATTAACATTCATGGGTAAACCCCAAACTAAGTGGGGGACTTTTGTTTGAATATGGAGAATAATGAAATGAGTAAAGTTGTGAGTATTGTTTTGCAATGATGATGAAGCCTTGAACACCATGTATTTATTTTATATTTCTCCCTTTTTTGGAGTGTTATAAGAAACATTGTGATATGCTTCATGACGCAAAAAAGAAAAGCAGCGATCCTCTTCTTCTCTCACTGCGGTGTATCCTCGTGTATGAAAAACTCTAAACAACTCTCCTTCCTTCCTCTATTCTCTGACCTCATGCCTAAAAGCTCCCGTCTCACGCGTCAATTTATTGGGCGAAGTCACCTCTTCGGCTTCCAACCCCCCTTGTTTCATCTCCCTTCTTTTCAGTTGCTCGACTCTTCTTTTTCTCTTCTTTGTTTCTTCGTTTTCTCTTCCGTCTGTTTCTTTCCTCTTCTTAGAAGTAGCAGAACCGACACACTAAACAGATGACATCTTCGAATATCCAACACTCTTACTCTAAGTCAATCTCTGAACCATAACCAAATAATTCATCTTACAACTTAAATAAAAATTGCTTTTATACCAGGAAAACTGTAGAAAATTTTTAGTGTGTTATTTATTTATCTTTTGCTCATCTGCAGCGGAACATATTTATGTCAACATTACAATGCTTGTAGAATATGATTTGTGCTTTTATGGTAGTTATATAGGTAGAACACATAACACGTGTCGGGCTTCCTATGATTTGGCCTATAACGTAGTAATTTTCAGAAGAGCTTCATATGTGATAGAAACACGTGTCATTAAGTGCCAAAAACTATGGTGATATGTTGTAAATGCATTTTGCAGTTGTAGGCTGTGTCAAATATACATGCACGGACTATTAAATTTTTGGATCTCTCTCATATGGAGCTTATAAGTTGGCTCTCCTTCATATTGGAGATTTGAGGAAAAATATCATTTTTATACATATGACAAGTTTTCTCTGGACAGCTCCTGGTCTTTTGCATCCTTTTATAATGTTATCTGTCTCTTATGTAATATCTAAATTATTTGTAACATTTATGCTTAATATGAGAGTACCTTTCATTACTTTTGACCACTGTAGCTAGTGCTTAACCAGAGAGTGTTTTTGATGAATCCATTGCAATCAATTGTGTCGTGATTGCTAATTCTATTTTTATGGCTTTCGTTAAGAAGTTTTTTATAGAATTATTGTTTGTTATTGTTAATGGTGTTCCATATGCTAAGATAGTTCACCTTTTAAAACACAAAAAAAACAATCATCAGATTCACGTTCCAACACCAATTTAGTTTCTTATAATATGTAGATCGATCTTCTTATGTTGAAAAAACTTTGTTAGTATGCCACTTTCTTATGTGTGAAATTCAATGTAAGGTGTATCATCAATGCTTTTATTTCATCCTGTGCTAAAGCTATTCAGATTAAACATGTAATCACCAAAATTGCAATGTGCGCTGCGTGATGAAATGACAGTCTTTCCTTTATTATGAGACTTTAAACAAGGGTGTATTTTTTTCATTTCTAATCTTATTCCGGCAGCATGGATGTGTCTTGTATTTGAATCTTGAGAGGCACCATAATTCAGTTCATTTTTAATTAATTTTGTTCATTGCCTAATACATCATCTTTGCTCCTTTCACCGGATAACCAGAGCTGGGAAAAGACAGTGGACTGCTATAGCCCAGGGCAAGGGTTAATGCCAGCTAGTTTTAAGGTTAGGACGGTTCCTTTAGATGGAAGCAATGAAGGATTTGAGGAAATTTTGGACCCTGATTTTGGTGAATCTGCTATTGGGCGTGTGGCTCCTGTTGATTCTGGTGAGTTCATATTGAGTCATTGTATTATGTTGTGTGCGCTTAGTTCCTGGTTTTATATGAAAAGATAAATTTATGTGATGATTTTATTGTACTTATTCTTACTGACAGGGTTATGGTGGATAATTTTGCTGAGAGCCTATGGAAAGATCACAGGGGATTATGCCCTGCAGGAGAGAGTGGATGTACAACTTGGAATTAGATTAATATTAAATTTATGTTTGACGGATGGATTTGATATGTTTCCATCTCTTCTAGTAACAGATGGTTCTTGCATGATAGATCGTCGCATGGGCATCCATGGTCATCCACTTGAGATCGAAGTATGACTTCCAAATTTTACAAGTTTGAAATTCAAATCTGTCATTGGTTGTCCCTGCTGAATCCATTCTGCCTTCTTTTTCCTATCGTTCAAAATTTTTTCATTTTTAAGGGTTCTTAGTTCTCCGTGTTATTGAACAAATAACTATGTAAGTGTGTTGATATTTTGTTATAGAGGATCTCCTCCAAAAGTGGGCTGTGACATCCATTCAAGTTATGTTTTTGGTATAAAAATCTGAATAACTATTGGTGCAATGAAACCAATAATAAGTGTTGTGGCTATGGTCTTGTCATTTGTTTCTTACCATGTTTATTTTTGTACGAGTTACAACTTGCAAGTTTGTAATCCTTGCACTACATGACTAAATCCTACATCATTCTATCTCGACTTGATTAAAAAAATTTCAAATATGGCTTTAATAAGCCTCGGTCGGTTGCCCTAATCTGACACACAAGTCTTTCCCTCCTTCATTCGATCTCTGCTCAACCCAATGCAACACAGGGGAGGTCTTCTTCTTTTCTCCTCCTTCCTCTAAGCACTAGAGCTGCTCAACAAGGGTTTTATCAGGGCCAACCCTCCACTTCACGCACAAAGCCATGCCCTCGCCTTCTTTTCTCTTCCTTTGACTATGATTTGATACGATAATGACGTCACACACGAGGCTTTTCCTTGAAGTCACGGTTCTTCCTCTTCCTTCGTATATGAAGCTCAGATCACGTATTCTTCTTCATAGACTTCTCCTCTCGTTTGCATGGGAAGACTTGAATGTGAGGGTGCTCGATCCCCTCTTCTTCTCCTTTGCGCAAAGATGATGCGCCGGAACCTCACCTCTCCCTCTTCCTTGTTCTCACTAAAATTTATTCCTCCTTTTCTTCGTTCTTCTCCTCTCGCTTACTATCTCTCAGTCTCTCACTTCTCTCGTTCTCGTTGTGGATACAAATGAAGTCCTCCCTTCAACTTCACTTAAACGAGCCGTCTCGACAGTTAATTCGAAATAACACATTTTAAATTTTTATTTATTTATTTAGTTATTGCAATCTCTCATTCTTATAAAATTTTAATATTGAAATTTGAAAGTTTTAATATAAAATAATACTCCTGAACTAAAAATTTGGGGATATCTTTCTTGTATATCATAAGCTTTCTCCCAACTAGCTTTCTTTACTGATCAATGTCTCCATAGAATTTTCACAGATGGAATTTTGCTATTACAAAGCTTCTTCATAATCTAGAATCTATTTAGTCTCTTCTGTAAATATCAAATCAGGTTGTATCTCCAGTAAATATATAAATCTATAACAATTTTATTAGACTCCTCACAATATACTTTTTAAGTGAAGATACATGAAAAATATTATCTACTTCCTGAATTTGAGCTAGTAAAGCCAATTTGTAAATTACATTTTCATTTCTTTCCACAATCTCATATGGGCCTACATATCTGTGGCTTAATTTTTCTATATTTCCAAATCTTTGAACAACCTTCAATGGAATAAATTTGATAAATACAAACTCTCCAATTTTAAACTCAAAAGATTTATGCTTGACATCGTAATATTTCTTCTAACTATTCTGCACTATTTTTAATTTGTCTATGACCAGTTTGATCTTCTTAAAAGCATCATCAACCAAGTCAGCTCTAATGACCTTTCTTTCGCCTGCTTCTGCCCAACATAAAGGTGCCCTACACTTTCATACAAATTTTAATTCGGAGTCATCTCAATACTCGTCTGGTAATTATTATTATAAGTAAATTCTTCCAAGTGTACTTGTAATTCTCGTCCTCCATAAAAGTCAATGGCACATAACCTTAATAGATCATCGAAGGTTTGAATAATCTTTTTTATCTGGTCATGTCTCTTGGTGAAAGGTTGTACTAAAATCGACCAAGTTCCCAAAGAATCTTGAATCTTCTTCCATAAATTGTAAATAAATCTGCCATCTCAGTTTTTCTTAAGTGTGCATTGTGCAATACAATATAAAAAGGTACAGAAAAAGCTATAAAAGGTTCACAAAAATTGCAATGTGGTTGACATTAGCCTCCACCACATTCAAAGAGGTGGGGGTCATAATTGTGAGCATCCCAAACAAAAGACCTATCTAAAGCAAGTCAGGAACAAAAATGGGCTGCTTTTTTGCATTCTATATTAACATAAAAAAAAACTTGCTTAAAATCATGGAGAAAAACTGCTTTTTTGCATTCTATATTAACATAAAAAAAAAAAAACTTGCTTAAAATCATGGAGAAAAGTTAGATCAGGCCTACTTCCACGTTGTTGCTGCCGTACCTAAGCCTCTACACTATCACGAAAAAATTTGATGACATTCACATTGTCACCCTCAATGATAATCTTTCTAGTTTTGTACATCCAAGCCTCCAAGAGATTGCCAAGAAAAAGAACTGCTTCAAACTCCACTAGCGAGCTGTTCCAGAGCAAAAGTTACTTTCCTGCGTAGTTATAATCTTCTCAATCTCATCACGAATAACCAATCCAACACCAGCTTGCCCATTGGACAAAAGAGCACTATCAATATTAGCTTTTATTCAACTCAAGGGGTGTACAAAAAATGAGGTAAAGATAGCCTAAAGGACCGAAAGATACCTCATTTCTTTGTGGTGTAAAAAGCCTTTGATTGAATAAGCGAAGGGAGAGTCGTGACAACCAAAACAATTGGTGTCTCGAAGAGGTGGCCATCTCTGTTGGAGACAATAAACTTTGACACTTCATGCAATCTTACAATTGTTCTACAATAACTTGGCTAACTTAATCGGATTTGTCTGTCTAATAGGCTTGAAATGGGCAGACTTGGGTCTGTTTGGGGCAGCTGCAGTTGCAGCTTATTAATAACCTGCTGCGCAACAGCTGCCTTAGAAAACTGCTGTGCAGAAATTGTAGCGGATAAGTTGGCTGACTGATTGTTCGTTTATTGCTATTTGAAAACAGCTGCAGCACAACTGTTTCTGGACAAACAATCATTATGCCTCTGTGTAGTGATGCTGTTTGCAACAGAACTATCATAGCAATATATTTGA
>NW_018164816.1:438054-452804 GCF_001263595.1 Phalaenopsis equestris
AGACTAGACCTCACTAAAAATGAGGTCAACAGTAGACAACATCTCAAACAAACATATAACTGTATATCACTACCAAGAAAAAAACAGTATAAAAAAGAACTACAATCACATCATAATAAGATACCTATCAGTTGTAGTACTTCTCCTGTAAGCTAATTCTCTCATATTGAACATATCAATCTACAATTTCTCTTTTCCAAAAAGAAATAATAAAATTCAACAGTAAATTTTCACGACTTAGTGAGTAATTATAATTTTAATATGCATTAAACTACAATATGAATGTTATGCATGATTTACAAAAGAAAAAAAAATAGTTCATTACTTATTCGAAATTTAAGCTTTCACTCTAAATTTAACCCTTCCCATTATAATTTAAGTATTAACCTCTTTAAGAGTCATATCAAGATCTCTGTAATACACAAAAGTAACCTTAAAATTGTATGCGTTGTTACCCTAAGAAATTTACACCTGAATTTACACTTTTATCAATTCTTTTATCGAGCACGGGTACAACGCATCCCCGATCAGTACCTTCTAAAGGTAATTTTGTATGACTTAAACCTTTACATTTCATTTCCTTTAATTGCTTCCATTTAAGATCGTTGAAATAATAATTTTCCCTTTTTAATATTCAATTAATTTAATTTTAAAATTATTTCATTCATAATATGCCTCAGATTATAAAATTAGTTATATGAAACACTCATATTTTAATGCAGTTATTCATACAGTCATTCCTTAGTTATATTAATGCAGTTATTCATAAGTAAAATATTAATTTAATACATACATGAAAATAATTAGTCATCTTGTTTATCTCACCGACTCCCTATCTCCAGATGTTCTAGATTCAATTATTATTCAACCTTAATTGTTATTATAAATTATAGTTTTATTAATATTCATTCTAAATTAAGTAAATTTATTCTAAATTAAGTAAATTAAACTTTAATTTTAATTAAAACATACATTATCTTTCAAAGTGATTCACCCCTCAATCTTGAAACTATATCTCCCTTACTCAATTACATCCTGAATTCAAATATATCTATGATTAACACTTTGTTCATAAACATATATATAAATATAACTCTTAATTAACATATAATAAAAACCTAACTTTTACCATGTTATTTGCTCGGTTGCCAAACCCACACGCTAGCTCAACAAGAGCCTTCCCGTTTCACACAAGGCTTGTGAACCTTCTTCTTCCTGCAAGTGCGGTCTGCCTCTCCTCCGCGCACCTATTTGCTACTTCGGCTTCTTCTCCTCTAACTTATTCTTCTCTTTTGACTAGGGTTCAACACGTGAAGCTCGACTCTGTTGCTTTCGGTCAGGGCTCAACCCAGCACCGCAAGCGATCAACGCCGCCTCCTCCTTCTCTTCATCTGCAAGTGAGCACGACACAACCTCCTTAATTAGGGCTTGGCTTTCTCTTCTTCCTCCTCTGCCTTGGGCTCAACCTAGCACCGCAAGCAATCGACGATGCCTCCTCTTTCTTCATTTGTACATGATGCCTCCTCTTTCTTCAGGTGAATGCAGACTAATGTTTTAGTTTGAGTAGCTTTTTCCTTGCATATTGTCTTCCACATGCTCAAGTTTTTTCTTCCTCCATGTATACACAGGAATTTCTTTATTTTGGACTTCAGGTTGGGTTGGTTGGGCATCCTCAACTAGAATAAAAGTTCTAGGTGTAGTGGTGAAGTCGTGTAGTCATTAAGTACATCCAAAAATTAATGTTCATTTGCACTCTTCCCCTGAACATCAGATTTGGGGTAATATGATTGATTTTCAAAAAATATGACATTTATCGAGTTATAATATTTTTTAATAACAGAAGAGTAGCACTTATGCCCCTTTTATTGGTGGCATAACAAAAAAATATGTACTCGATAGATTTAGAATCAAGTTTTGTGTGATTTTGGGAACGGGTGTGAATAAATGACACACACCCAAAAATATTAAGTGGTATAGTAGTAGAGAAAACTCTAATGTGAAGATAGGTAAAATATGAAGAGATGTTTCAAAGAACTCAACCAAATATTCAATTAATAATGTATGCTGTATAAAGACATCAGAATTGAGCGAGATATCTCAAGAAGATGTCTATTCCTCTCTTAGCTATCACATTTTGTTGTGAGGTATTTATACATAAACTCACATGGAAAATTCCTTTTCTTAAAAGTTAAAACTCAAGGATGCATTTGAAATATTTATTTGCTTTATCAGTTTTGACAATCTAAATTTTGCATTGGAATTGAGCTTGAATCGTGTTATGAAAGGTTTGAAAGATTTGGATTATTTCAGGTTACACCTTCATTAGAAATACCCAAGTAATTCTAATGTGATCGTCAATAAATGAAATAAACTATATGGTCCACTTGGAGATTTCACCTTTGAAGGTATATCGCTATAGATAATGGCAAAAAGGTGTACAAAGTTGTATTAGACAATTGATAAATATCTTATACATTCAAGAAACTAAATGGTTAGAGAAAATGCTAAGAAAATTGATATCTTATGTTTTAAACATTAGTATTCAGATAGGTATCACACTAATAATGATGTAAGTGTAATTAGAGATAAGAGTTTAAAATATAATGTTGTAAAGATTTATAGAATTTGAGATAAAATTATAGCCCTAATAATTGTTGTTGATACTAAAATTTTTAATATTGCAAGTGTTGATGCTCCTCAAACAGGTTCAAATATAAGTTCAAAAGAAAAATTTTAGAATGATCTAGAAGAATTAATACATATGATGTATCTTATTGGAGGAGATTTAAATGGACATGTTGGAAGAGTGGCAGAATATTTTAGAAATATTCATAATGGCTACAACTTTGAAGTGATTAATGAAGAAAGTAAAACTATATTAGATTTTGTGTTAGCTTATGATTTATTATTGCTAACACTTTATTTAAAAAAAAGATGAGCATATTACTATTTATAAAAATAAATCTAAGATTGTCAAGAATGTAAAGATTGTAAGGTCATTCCAAGTAAAAATTTAAGTACTCAACATAGATTATTAAGTCTAAATTTTAAGATGAAAACTTGTAAGATAAAGAATACAATAGAACCAACTCATAAGATTAGATCAGGGCACCTAAAAGATACAAAAATATATTTTTATGAATAAGCTTCAATATTTCAACATTTGAAATGTTCATTAAGAAGCTAATTCTATGTGGGATAAAGTAACAAGCACTATTAAATAAGTAGC
The DNA here is from genome assembly GCF_001263595.1 of Phalaenopsis equestris. Lineage (NCBI taxonomy): Eukaryota > Viridiplantae > Streptophyta > Magnoliopsida > Asparagales > Orchidaceae > Phalaenopsis > Phalaenopsis equestris. The sequence goes on from NW_018164816.1 coordinate 441,284, forward strand.
AAAACATGTACTTGGGGAATCAAAAAAAAAACTTTATAAATAAAAATAGTTGATATTTGAATAATAATGTACAAGAGAAAATAAAACATAAGAAGTTGTGTTATAAAGATTGATTTAAATATAAATAGTTTTGAGAACTGGGAAAAAAATAAGGTGGCTCGTAAAACGTCTAAGAATAATTTATGATACTAAGAATTCTGCTTATATTGATCTTTATAAAAGATTATATTCTAAAAAAAGTAAAAAAATATATGTATAAAATAGTCAAACAAAGAGAAGAAAAAAATTTAATTCAAATTAAATTGTATTAAAGATTAAAAATTTAAAAAATTATTTTCTTAAAGAAAGATATTCAACATAGGTAGATGAGATATTTTGATTTACTTTTCAATGAAGTTTTTGAAAATAAGATCAACTTTAATGATCTTAATATCGTTAATAATAATAATTTTTTTTTTATTTTTACCATCACACTAATAAAAAGGAAGTAGAGAAGGCTTTAAGAAAAATCAATAGGACCCAATGGTACCCTTATTGAAGTATGGAATTTTCTAGGACATTTGGGAGTTTCTTGGCTTACTAAATATTTAATATTATTTTAGAACTATAAAGATGCCCGAGTGGAGAAAGAGTATTTTGGTCCCTACTCTTTAAGAATAAAGGGTATGCACAAGAGTGTGCAAATTATTGAGAAATTGAGTTAATATATCATACTTTAAAATAATGGGAAAGGGTAAATTGAACATAGGTTAAGACGCGATGCAAAGATCTCTCATAATCAGTTTGATTATATATCGAACAAAACTATTATGGAAGTTATACATTTATTGAGATGTAAAAGTACAAAGAGAAAAAAGAAGATCTACATATGATTTTTATTGATTTAGAAAAAGCTTACGATAAGATTTCAAAAGAAGAACTTTGGAGAGTTCTAGAAAAGAAGGAGGTTGATATGACATATAATCAAGTCATTAAAGTTATATGTACTAGAGTTGTTACTTGCGTTCGAATAGAAAGAGAATTGACCAAGTATTTTCTTATTTCAATTGATTACGTCAGTGATCAGCTTTAATCGCATATCAATTTGCTTTAGTCATGTATGTTCTTACTATGCATATACAGGTAGGGTTGTCAGCTTGGCTCACCACTCGCGAACAGCTCGTGTTCGACTTGTTAAACAGTTCGTGTTTGGCTCGTTCGTTAAACTTAATGAGCCGAACAAGAATAAATTTTTAATCTTGAAATATAAACGAGCCGAACACGAACAAATATTTCTTCACTCGTGTTCGGCTTGAATTGGCTTGAAAAGAAAGAAAGAAATAAATAAATATATTGGAACGGTTCGAGCTAGCCAAGCCAGTAACACCAGTGTTTATCAATCCCTCGTATATAACACCTCAATAGCACCCCAGTAACACTTCCAATAACATCTACTTGAAGCCGTGCAAACCTCCCAATAACACCACTCGATACCACTGGCACGAGACCGTAATAACACCTCAATAATACCGCGATACAACCTTCAATAAAACCAACTTGACACTGCTGTTGCGGAACCATAATAACACCATGATACAACCCGTAATAATACCGCAATAACAGCCGCCAATAATGTTGCAAAATCTTTAGCCACGTTGCGTCAATACTACCCTTGTCTGTGCGATCCAACCCTAAAAACACCATGATACAACCGCTAATAACACCGCAGTCGCAGCCTTGACTCCTAAGTAAATACAACAACGATCCAACCTAAATAACAACACGATACAACTCGTAATAATATCACAATAACACTCGCCAATACCGTCGCAAACTCTTCAGCCACGCCACACCAATACTACCCTTGCCCATGTGATCCAACTTGAATAACACCACGATACAACCCCCAATAACACCATGGCCGCGGTCCTAAGCCAATTCAACCGCAATCCACCTAAATATCACCATGATACAACCGTCCAATGTTGAGCCGAACACGAATAAGAATATAATATTCAAGTCAAACACAAATACACTGTTCACGAGTCATTTCGAACAAAGGCCAATTTCGAACACGAGTCAAATTCAAACAAGCCGAATAGCTCACTCGGGCTCGACTCGTTTACAACCCTATATATAGGAGTATGTACCTTGGTGTATGCTTTTTGCTGATGATATCCTTCTTGTGAATGACTAGAAAAGGAGTTCAGAAAAAAAAGAAATATGGAAGTTTGCATTGGAGTCTAAAGGCCTTCATTTGAGCAGTCTAAAACTGAATACATTGAATGTGAACTAAGTAGCAGTAGCTCTAGTGACAGAGTTGTAAATATGGCTGATCAAATCATTAAAGAGTGAGAACATTTTAGATATCTCAGGTCTATTGTTCAAAATAATGGTGATATAGATGGAGATGTTATTAGTAGAATTCATATTGGTTGGTTGAAATAGAGGAATGCATCAGGCTTATTGTGTGATAGAAAAATGCCACTTATATAACTCTTAAAGATAAAAGGAAATTTTAATAAGATAGTGGTTATATCTGCAATGCATTATAGCGTATAATATTGGCTATTAAAAGAGAAGCAAAAAACAATATTAAGTGTTGCTGAGATGAAAATGCTTAGGTTGATGAGTAGCTTGACACTTAGAGACAAAAGGCGAAACGAATCTATCCGTGAAAGGGTTGGTGTAGCTTCAGTTGCACATAAGATTATAGAGTCGTCATAGATGGTTTGGTCAAATTAAACATTAACCATCTGATGATCCAGTTTTTAGAGTGGGTGAATGAGAGAGAGGTTGAGTACTCTGTGTGAGAGAGATTGTGGAGAGTTTATAGTTGTACGGCGATGAGTTGGAGTATTGTTAAAGGTACTTAGCTTGGTAGTGAGTTTTTGCTATCTTGCACCTGTATTTTCAAATGTTTTAAATTTTTCATGTTTTTCTATCCCATCCCGCAGTTAATCTTCTTTCATATTCATGTAATATACGATGATTTTTCCCTTGTTTTTACCATGAGTTTTTCCCCATTAATATTTAATGTGATTTTTAACTATGTCTATTGACGTCTTAACTGTTTGATCGTCGTTTACTGACAACCTGATCAATTAAGATGTTAAAACTTCTTATGATCTAGGAATTTCAACCGTTGTGTAGTGAAACAAATAGTTTAACAATTAGTAGCTTACAGAAATAGACATTATCATTAGAAAATTATAACCATAATAGGGGAATTCGATAAATCCTAAGAAAAGTTGTATGATTAAGTCTCTATTAAATGTTCAGCAAGTCATATTTCAAAACCTGTAACTCTCCAAGAAAAATCACTCTAATTTTAATTGGAATAATAACAACCGAGGGGTATGAACACCCAAGTTGTCTTTGTAAAAAAGCAGAACCACAAGGTATTAATAACCAAAGGAAGACCTACCCACCTCAATTTAACTCGAATACCAAGCCAAAGGATAAAAAATCGTTAATGGAGTAAGTATGACAGATAGTGAACCGGTCATAGAGTCAATTTGCTGCCATAAAGAACAATGAAAATCAACTAGGACAATTGACAAGCTCAATGAATTAAAGACCACAAGGGGCACTCCCCAATACACCCAAGTTAATCAAAAAGATCAGAACATGGAGCAAAATAAATACATCAGAATGAGGACTGGGATGGAGGGAGAAGATACCACTAGAAAGGAGAGTAAGGGTCCGTTTGGGGCAGCTGATAAGTGCAGAAAACGCCGCCGTACTGTTTGGTTCGTGCTTTTCGTCAGCTTATCTGAAACTGCGTTTGGGTTTTTACACTAAACGCAGACCGAGCGTCGACCCTTGCTGCCGGCCCGCGGCCCGCGGTACAGGGTGTGTCAAGTATGACCCTAAACCTATAATGACATACACTAAGTCTACCAGCCTTTGTGAAAACTTGACCCCCAGACTTATTAAAATTTGCCTCACCTCTTAGGGTAGGACAAGAGAAACCACCACCACCCCCCTTTCCCAGAGACTCCAGAAGCAAAGGAAGGATTAACAAATGTTTGAAGTTCTAGAAGTTGTTAATAAACTCAACAATAATATTCTTTATGCTAAATACCTAGAATAAATATGAAGTCCTGTAGAGCTTTTGAAGGATGTTTTGGACAAGTAAAGAAAACTAAGAGCTGGTAAGATGATTGCCCTGACTGAAGCGAACAATACAATCCTGCAGAAGAAGTTGCCAAAAAAAAAAAATCAAAAAGCTCGGGTAGCTTCACCATTCTTTACACCATTAGAAATAAAATTAGTGAGAAGGTTTTGTGACCAAGGAGCTAGCATCAACCTTATACCTCTAACCATTTTCAAAATATTAGGCTCACAAGATGTTTAACCAACCATTGTGAACCTAAAGTTAGTTGAATGCACTGTGACCTATCCTAAATAAACAATCAAGGACGTTCTGGTTAAAGTTGACAAGTTCATCTCCACAGTTGATTTTGTTGTTTTGAATGTAAGGGAAGATAGGGACGTCCCCATTATACTTAAAAGACACTTTATATCCACTAAACGAGCAATGATTGATGTACAGAAATGAGAACTTACCATGAGAGTGAATTAGAAACTAACTTTTGATATTCTGAAATCTATTAAGTTTTCCCAAAACTATAGGAATAATCAACACCATAGTGCAGATGTGGTGGTAATGGTAGTTAATAGCAAAGTTTCCGGATCTGTAAAATTCAACCTCGAAGAGCAAGCTGTAGAGGACAAATTTTATAATGACATTAATAGGAAGAATCTGCTCTTCTTGATGAGGCAACCCCTAAGATTGTTCAGAAGAAAGTTGAGCTTGTGGAGACCACTACCCACAAAATGCCTGTAGGACCCCCCATAGAAGAGCAGATAGGATTGAAAACTCCTCCTAAGTCGAGAGTGTGACTTTTAAGAGAATCCCTTGTTGTGGCCCTTATGAGTTCTACTGAGTCAAAAGAATTACAAGAGAGTGAGTTTTTGAGATTTGTGGATCAAGAGATGTTCTTTAGGATTTATATGAGTGAGATGGAAGATAATTGTATGAGTGGGACGGAGAAATTACTGAAAATTCTGATCATGGGTGTTGGGAGGAATCCATATCCTAAGGAAAATACTATATTAGAAATGATATTGGCTGACTTAGGAAATCCTCCAAGACAATTAAAACTTAAGATAATTGGTTGTATTTTATTGAAAAGAAATTTTAATCTTGGAGAAGATTAAATTGATTTGATCAAGCATGGTCTGTCTGAGAACATTAAACCAAACACCACCATAGGAGGCAACTCAAACGTTATCCTTTGAGCTGTGTATGTTTTATATATTTTTGCGTCATGTTTTGCTCCGAATTATTTGCATTTGTTTTTGTGTTGAAATAAATGTTGTGATGTTAAGAGTCTTTTCATGCTTTTTGAGATTTGATGTGCACTCCATAAATTTTTTGTGTGATATGCTTCGTGGTGTTATGCTTCATGTTTATGTTGCTAGCCATGTTGTGGTGTTATGCAATGTTAAGTTATATTGTTACATGCTTTCTTCATTCCATCCTTGCATTTTCTCATATGACATGTTAGGATAGAAAACAGGTTTAGAGAAAGGAATTTGACCTAGACACTGCATGAAAGTCACATATTTAGGTGATTGACTGTATTTCACTAAGTAACTCATGATAGAAATCTTGATAATCTGACTAAATTATACTAAATTTTCATTAAATGAGATGGATATTCATTAAAGGGGAGTTAGCATTTATTTCCTAATAACCAAGTCTATCCCTGTAATAACGTTTATCTAAACCCAAAAGAGTACTAGAGCAATTAAAATGATGTGATTCAATAGAAGTAATTAACCACGGATAATAAAGGCTTTATTTTTCAACTCAATAACTTCTGATTGGATTTTTAATATTTTGGTATTCATGATAAGAAGTCTGTGAGAATTATTAATTGAGAGATATTAGACATTCAAAATTCCCAAAGAATTATGCTCCACCATATATAGTAAGTCTTAGTGAAATTTAAAATAATTGAGGGCATGAAATGAAGAAAAAGAAAAGAATGTGACCAATACTAAGCCAAAAGAAAAATCAATATGAAAAAAAGAGTGCCATCTAATTTTTTAGAAGAAGCTTGAGGTTGAGCAACAATGAAAAATATTGACGTGTAAACCCTCTCCTAATTCATAGTAGTTAAAACCTTTTTGGTCGAATTTTAACTAATTATCGTCAAGAAAAATTAAGGTATTTTAGAATTGTTTGATTAAAAATTTAATGACTTAATAATATCCTCGGAAAATGAAAATACTACAACAATTGCTAATTAAGAGTTTTGTCATTTTTCTGGGCTTAGAAAGGGGGGAATTAAGAAAATGGCAAGGTTCTAAGAAATTAATAATAACTCATCCCTAAAATGATATTTGTTCTGCTTTCATACATTTATATTCTCAAGTTAGAAAACCAATAAGTCCCACGTAAGAGCTACAAACACCCTTGAGCCTTTGGTATGGCATTACTTAAGAGCAAACAATAGATAAGTTTGGGGGAATTGGCATGATGTAAAATTACGTGATTTCTCTGCTTTTAAATACCATGTTTTCATTCTCACTAACAAAAAATAACATAAAAGTCAGGAAGATATTTTGCGATATTTGCAGGTTACAAATGTCTAGCATCACGGAGTCAAAACACAAAGTCGCCAAATTTAGTAGATTGGCGTAATTACGCCAGGTTCACTGTTGATCTGGCGTAACTATGCAGACCACAGGCGTGGTTATGACACCGCCAGCCAAAGTCTTAAATTGGCAAAATTTTTCAATGTGAATTTGGCAAGAGCTACAAAAGGTTATATATGGGGATGCCTTAGAGGGTGTGTGCAAACTTGGAGAGGCCTTTTGCAACAGGAATTATGGTTTTCCTTCAAATCCGGGGGTTTCACTTTTTCTTCCTTTGTGGAGTGAACTTCTAGGGTGGTTTTTTCTGAGTTTTTAGAGTGGTTTAATGAGAGAAAGAATGAGTGTTGTGTAAAAGAGAGATTATCGAGAGTTTATTGTTGTAAGGCGATGAGTTGATGTATTGTTGAAGGTACTTGCATGATTGTAAGTTTGTACTTTCTTGAACCTGTATCTTTAAATATTTTCAATAAAATTTTTCATATTTTTCTATCTCATATCTCGTAGTTAATCTGCTTTCACGCTACTGTGATGTAAGAGTAATTTTTCTCATATTTTTACCCTGAATTTTTTCCCATGAATGTTTTTTTATAACTAAACATGTTGATCTGTTAACCTTTTGATTGTTTTTTTTTTATTTATTTCTAACCTGATCAATTAGAATGTTAAAACTTCGTGTGATCTAGGACTTATAACCGTCACTAAATAGTTAAGTTTCTCTTAACTGCAATATAGTTTCCAACTTTTCTTATGACCAATACATACGATTGTGTCTCTGATTGTCAACTATCACATAAGATAGCTCATAGAAAAAACATCAAGAGAACACTACACCAGTGTCACAGGAGCATGACCAAAATCACCTGTGAATAACTCAGTGTTGCTCCCTGACTTTTCTGTTTTTTTCTTTTTCATTTCTATCATACTTATTGATTCTCTTAGGATTAGTAGATATTTATCATTGCACTTATCACTTCAAACTAGATTCAGCGATGTAGCATACTAGAACATCCCTTGCTATGAATATTTTGATAACTATTCTCGAGGGACCGATATGCAGATTCATATTTGTCTATTACTTGATCGTCGAGTATACTGGAGTGAGTAATTAACCGGCCTCATAGAAAATGTCAGGCATCAACCAAAAATTTGATTGTTCTCTTCTTCTCAACAATGGATTTAAACATCAAAACATCATGTGGACATTTTCACACGTGTCTCAAACATGTCCAATTATAACCCATACTTTGTCAAGGTGTTCAAATATTGGGTGACACTTAGCTCTCCAAATTAAAGGCCATGAAGCTTGGTTTTATTTATAGTGTTTAGTGTTGGAATATATTTCTTTTGAAACCTCCCATATCTCATTGACAGTTTTATAAAACAAAAAGTTTTCTCCCACTTCAATGATCATTGAGTTGACTAGTCAAAACCTAAACATATGATCTTCATTATTTCGTGTGTGGTGATTGGGGTCAGTGATTTCAGGAACTATTCTTTCTCTTGTGAGATGTTTCTCTTTCCCTATACCATAAATATACATAAACATGAATTGAGACAATTTAAGATATAGGCAGTGAGTGTATGATTTGTGATAAAGTAAGAGAGTTCAGGAATTGCCTAGATGTAATCCCTAATATCTTATTCAGATTTAACCTTCGGAATAGAACTTGAACTCTTCATCCCGTACTTGGTCATTAACCTTATGAGTCTTTAGGGTTATTTTTAGGTTGACTACAACAGAAAGAGTTGTTGGCTTCCTCTATTGTTACTGCCTCTACTTGTTGTTGTTGGCACTGCTTGCTGCTGCAACTTATTGGCTTTTTGGTTCTATTTTTGTTGACACTGGGAGGAAATCCACATAAGTGCTCCGAGAATGATAGAGAAGATGCAAAGGACAGTGATATTCACTAAAGAAGACTTGATTTCCACTAGAGAGAAAAAATCATTTCTAACTTGATGTTGCTTATGACTGGAAGAAGCTCCGGCTGGAAGAGGCCCTGCAACAAGGAGTTTCAATTCAGGGATGAGTTTCGAACGTAGAGAGGAGTTCTGGTGTTAGAGAAGAGCACAAGGAGAATTCTTGCTGCATGGAAGAGCCAGGAAAGGATCATGTAAGGATTTCCAACTTCAGCAGAGGAGGTTTCCAAATTAAAGACAAGGTCTGGCTGCACGAGAGTGACGGGTTATGTATTAGGGCTTTGATGCCATGTAGAAAACAAGTTGAGAGAAATAATCCTTTGATTTTATTTTCTCTAATTGACAAACTTACCAAATATATCTAACCTAAATTAGTAAAGGAAATAATTCTAAAATAAAAAAATAACATAAAATGAGAAAGAAATAAACTAATCAAAGATTTCCTAAATTGTCACTATCAAATCTTCTAAAATTTGGAAGGGGTCGGCCAATTCACAAGAGAGAGAGAGAGTGAGAGCTGGATCTTCTAAGATTCCAAACTATTGCATTTAAAAAGAGAAACAAATCATACATCCAATATCAAATAGCTAACTTTGTTTCACTTACCTCCCCATATAATATTGTAAAGGAGCTAAGCTGGGCGAGCTAAGACTTGACTCGTGTTTGGCTCGTTTGAAATTTGCTCATGAACAATGTGTTCATGATTGGATCGATTTACATATTCTTGTATGTGTTCGGCTAATGTTCAGCTCAAAATTGGCTTGTTTAAATTAATTAGAAAAATCAAGTTACTCAAAATCACGGATGCATGAAAATATGCTAGAAAGACACCTACATATAAGAAAACACAACAGTCATCAGACCTTATTAGCATCAACATCCACAGCAATATGTTCTTCAGACTCACAATGAATAAGGATATAAACTCGAGGTCGAACTGGCTCTCAAGGTTGATCTTGGGTGAGAGCTGAAGTTGTTGACTCTATCATTCTCTGCCCACCTGCAATATTCAGTAAGGGAGCTCCGCCAGACTTCTGATCTTTAGTGCCCCTGGCTAACTGATGGACAATATCTTGTTATATGACCAAACAGACGACATTAGTAGCATGCATTGGAGCCCATCAAGCATTCACCCATACTTTGTCTTTCTAATTTGACACAAATAACTACAGTACTCTGAGACATACTTCTATTAAATCCAGTTAAGTTGAACATGACCTTTTTCTCAATGGATCCCTTTGATCGATTTACATGCTCTCCCAGATCAATATTCTTCCACTTATGCATATCTCTACGCTTCTGAGTGAGCTGGTAATCAATTTTCACTCGTCTATGCCGCTCTACCAACATTGAGAAATCATCAACTCCAATTGACACCAATGGCTATCTAATCAAATCTTTCAATCCATAAAGGAATTTATGACACTTCTCTTTTGTAATAGTCATCAACTGTGAGACATACCTTGACAGTACAATGAACTCTGATTCATACTGCATTACTGAATTACAGCTTTTGCTTTCAAGTAAATAGGGGTACAAAACACTCTTTGAAAAGCTCCATAAAATCCTCACAACTTATCATCATAGTGGGTGCATCCACCAGTTTATCCAGACGCTGCCCACACCACCACCTTTCAGCTTCTCCATCCGGTAGAAATATAAGTAAATATACTCTTTTTTCATCCTGACATGCTATGTTATCTAACTTCTCTATACGCACCACCAGTTCTCTAATTCAATTAAATCTTCAGTTCCCTTAAACAAAGGTTGACACGGCTCTTGAAATATCTTTAAGTACTTATCCACAATAATTGTTTTATTCCAACCAAGTAACAGTTTGAACTCCTAAATCAATTGTCATCATAGCTATCATCTGGGTCAGGGCATCGGTGTTCACATTTATAATAGGTGGTACTTGATCTTTTTCTATCAAACTTCCTTCCAAATTCTCGAGTGTCTGAATGGATATAATTGTTTAATTAGAGTTACATTAAACTTTCAATTTGTTATTATTAAAAAAACTTTTTGTAATTATCATATTGGCTCTTTCATATTAAATTTTAAATCATAGCTCTTATATCACTTTTGTCACAACCTAACCCGGGGCTTGGAATTAACTATAAGTCCAGTACAGATAGTCAAATGGTGAAGATTATATTTTTTCTATATTTATTTTTTATAACTAATATTTAACAAATGAAAGAGTCATTACAGGAAAGAAAATTAAACTAAAGCAGTTTTTATTTATCTCAGATCAGATTATCCGCGCCTTCTATAAACATTTCCTCTTTTATTGCTCTTTTTTTAATCATTTGATTAAAGTTGTAATGTTAATTTAAAACAACAGTAAGGTAAACAACTGGTAAATATTCATACTCTCCAATTATGGTAACACAATAAAAAGAAAATAATATGCATGTCAGTTAAACTTTATAAAAAATCAAAAGCATTTGAAGGTTTGTGTTATCAAATACGATCAACAACAACAACAACAAAGCCTTAATCCCACTACGTGGGGTCGGCTACATAAATCCTTTCTCTCCATTGCGTCCTATTTAGTGTCATATTTTCATTTAGTTCTAGTAAATTAAGATCATTTTTAATACAATAAGCCCAAGTCTTCCTAGGTCTACCTCTGCCTTTCTTAACACAAGTCAAATCTAAAACATCTACTCTCCTAATCGGATCATCTAATGGTCGACGTTTAATATGACCAAACCATCTAAGACGACTTTCTCTAATTTTGTCTGTCACAGGAGCTACACCAACCCTATCACGAATATATTCATTCCGCATTTTGTCTCTAAGTGTAAAGCCACTCATCCACCTAATCATTCTCATCTCAGCAACACTTAACTTATTATTATGCTTCTCTTTTAAAGGCCAACATTCAACGCCATAGAGCATTGCAGGTCTCACCACCATCTTATAAAATTTTCCTTTCAGTCTAAGC
>NW_018164816.1:452964-458341 GCF_001263595.1 Phalaenopsis equestris
AGACCATCCATAACTAAAGCAAAAAGATATGGGCTTAAAGTCGATCCCTAATGTAAACCAACAGAAATAGTAAAATATTTTGTCAATCCTCCTTCAGTTTGAACACAAGTAACAGCTCTAGTATACATATCTTTAATGACTTGAATATAAGTCATATCAACACATTTCTTCTCGAGAAGTCTCCAAAGGATATCTCTTGGAATCTTATCGTAAGCTTTTTCTAAATCAATAAAAATCAAATGTAGATTCTCCTTATTATCTCTGAACTTCTCCATCAAACCTCTCAATAAATGTATAGCTTCCATAGTAGACCTGCCAGGCATAAATCCAAATTGATTATGAGAAATTTTCGTGATGCATCTTAACCTATGTTCAATTACCCTCTCCCATAATTTTAAAGTATGACACATCAACTTAATTCCTCTATAGTTTGCACACTCTTGTGCATCTCCTTTATTCTTAAAAATGGGGATCAAAATACTCTTCCTCCACTCCTCAGGCATCTTTTTTAGTTTTTAAAATAATATTAAAGAGTTTAGTAAGCCAAGAAACTCCCAAATCTCCCAAATATTTCCACACTTCAATTGGGATATCATCAGGTCCTACAGACTTTCCACCCTTGGTTTTCTTTAAAGCCTCCTCAACTTCTTTTTTGCTAATGCGACGGTAAAAATGAAACGTTTTATTATTATTTACGATATTAAAATCACTAAGTTCGATCGTATTTTCAGAAACTTCATTAAAAAGTTTATCAAAGTAACTCACCCACCTATGTTGAATATCTTTTTCTAAGAAAAGTACTTTTTGATTTTCATCTTTAATACACTTTACTTGAGTTAAATCTTTACTTTTCTTTTCTCTTTGTTTGGCTAGTTTATACATATATTTTTCACCCTCCTTAGTATCTAATCTATTATAAAGATCATTAAAAGCAGAATTTTTAGCATCACAGATTGTTCTTTTAGACTCCCTGCGAGCCGTTTGATATTTTCTCTAGTTCTCTAAGTTTTTACATTTAAACCAATTTTTGTAGCATAACTTTTTATATTTTATCTTTTCTTGCACATTATTATTCCACCACCAACTATTTTTATTTGTAAATATTTTTCCCTTTGATTCTCCAAGAACATCTTTTGCTACATGTTTAATAGCGTTTGTTACTTTATCCCACATCACATTTGCTTCTTCATGAATATCCCAAATTTTGAAATCTTGAATTTTACTCATAAAATTAATTTTATTTGTATCTTTTAAGTTTCTCCATCTAATTCTGCAATGATGAGTCCTAGTATTTTTTTATTTTATAACTGTTAATCTTAAAATCTAAAACTAATAAACGATGTTGGGTATTTAAATTTTCACTTGGAATGACTTTACAATCTTTACAATCACGACGATCTCTTCTTCTCATAAGAAAATAATCAATTTGTGTTTTATTAGATCCACTCTTATAAGTAATAAGATGTTCATCCCTTTTCTTGAATAAAGTATTAGTAATAACAAAATCAAACGCTAAAGCAAAATCTAAAATAACTTTACCTTCTTCATTAGTTACTCCAAAACCGTAGCCACCATGAATATTTCTGAAATCTTCTACCACTCTACCGACATGTCCATTTAAATCTCCTCCAATAAAAATTCTTTCTTCAAGAGGTATCATTTGTATTAAGTCTTCTAAGTCATTCCAAAATTTATCTTTAGACTCTGTATCTAAACCTACTTGAGGAGCATAAACACTTATAATATTAAAAATCTTAGTATCAATGATAATCTTAAGCGCTATAATTCTATCACCAACTCTATTAATTTTTACAACATTATCTTTCAAACTCTTATCTATAATTACACCTACACCATTTCTAGTGCGACTCTTACCAGAATACCAAAGTTTAAAACCTAAATTATCAATCTCCTTAGTCTTTTCTCCCACCCACTTAGTTTCTTGAATACATAAGATATTAATTTTCCTATGAATCATAATATCAACTAATTCCATTAATTTACCATTGAGAGTGCCTATATTCCAAGATCCTATCCTACATTCTAGTGTTATCAAATACGATCATTCAATATAATTTTAAACTTCCACTACGTCTAATGGTATCGTTTACAAATCAATATCCTTTTAATCTACATACAACAGACACAGAAGCACCATCTCAAATTATATCAATTAAAATACATCAATAGCAATATACTTTTTAATTTTCATGTATGGGTGGTACTTTAGCATTTCCTCATTATTACCATAAACGAGTGAACTCCACATAACCAAGCATGCACATATATTCAATCTATGCAGTTCATGTCACTCTCTCTCTCTCTCCTCCCTCTCAATCTTGCTTTTTGGCCTTCTCACGCACACAATTTTGCCGCTAGGGTTAAGCACAAGAATCCTCTTCTTCTCAGCCTTTCTAGCTCTCTTCTCAGCTTGTCCTCCTCCTTCCTCCTTTCATCTATTTTTATTTCGTGTGTCTCGACTCTTCTACTTCATTTCCAGCTTATGAATCGTTGATGTTACAAGTATTAAAACCAAACGTTGAACCAAACCAATTATCTGGTCCATGTAAAACATTAAAAAAAGGCAATGTGAAAAAAAGGAGGTAAAATTTAACGTACAAGCAACAATTGAACCACTAACAGACAAGGTAAATGAAAATATTCATAATTAACACTGCCATTATAGCGACTATTTGAAGCCTATTTTTACTTCAGAAAGGTTGAAGAAGATCATGCTATGAATATTAGATGTAAAAGCAATTCACCATATATTTCACTCACATCAAAGGTTTCATTTCTTATATTTCTAGAATTAAGCTAGAGCATTCAGTGTGATAAAATACCATAGAAGCACCAAACAAATCTTTTACTGCTACTCCATCAGAAAGAAGTTGTTGATCGACAAGCTTGGTTATTTCTTGAAGCACAGCTTTACATTCGGGACCAGCTGAATCACCAACCTGATAATAAGATGAAAGAATAGTACATATTAACCTCATAAAATATGATACATGCAACCCTAAAATGCTAAAAATTGGGAGCAACCACGAAAATGAGAATTCATGTACCTGCTGGTCGAACTGGGAGAAGTTGTAGACGGCAAGAACCACAGCTGAGCTTGCAAGGCTACCACATGTTAAATGAGGGAACTTCAAACGAAACCAGGCACTGAGAGCCCCAGAGTATGAAACACCAAATACAAACCAGGGGCTTTCAAAATTTGAGCGGTTGTATTTTGAGTTCAGTGATTCCTTGAGAAAACAATTAATAAAACAAATTGCAGAATAAGATTCTTACTAAATAGAAAGGACAACATAATCGGTGCAAGTTTTAGAGAAATAAATATGCTCGAAATTGATGAAAAAATTATTCTACATATACTGCTAGTTGATTGAATTGTGTTTTTCATCTGAGGAATATGAATAGCTACTGATGCACAGGATAATTCTTTATTAACTGTATGCATGATAGTGTTCACTCAGTGAATGAATTCATTCATCTTGCAAAATCAGATTTCAAAACATTTTGCATCATTGCCAACTAACATCACCTAACAATAAAGTTGATTTCTTGCAAATGACCTCTGGCCCCATCTAGGAAAAACAAATGAGTCTGTATTGATGCTAAAAATAGAATTGACTCTTACAAGAACCCCATTAATGCAACATATACATTAAATAATAAATCCTTTAAAAATGAAGCAGCAAGATCATAGAAACATAAGTACCTGATAATACTGACGAAAAACAGCCAAGTCAAACAGTGCTTGCTTTGAAGACAGATATCCTAAATTTTCTGTTGTTGTAAGCTTGAACGGGGAGCTCATCCCATAATAGCGATGCTCCAGGGAAACTAAAGCAGCGCCAAATTTTTCCGCTAGCACCTACAAAAGAAAGGACGATGTAAATGAATGACGCAAAATGTTTCCAAAGAAATGCATGATTGTTAAAGAGTTGACCAAATAGAGCATCAAAATTGGATCAAGTAAGCTCAAAGTGAAACTTTTTCTCAGCATTTTAACTTATGAGTTGGGGCAAACGTTCTACAGCAGTAAGCTTTTCAATTATCATCTATGAGATTAAACTTAAACTTTTTATGTGCCTTAATAATATCCTGCAAATGTGAGAGTGATAGGATTCAAATAAAATATTTTATTGCAAGAACTCCAAACAACACGATAAATTACACAAAAAGTAAGTACCTAAAATTCAAGAGGTAAGCGATATCTCACAGATCCTACGATTCGATGGGTAGGAAATCTATCATAAACCCTAACCCTAACCCTAACACTCAAGAAAATAAACTCCCGCAAAACCCTAACCCCAAACAAATTAGTCATATTTATACTAAACAATAATAATTTGTCATGATCTGCCCCGGAGCTTGGATTTAACTAAGACGGGAACAGACGGTCGGACGGTAGAAAATAAATTTTTGATATTCATTCTTTATAAATAATATTTTACAAATGAAAGAGACATTAAAGCAATATATTTAAAATTTCCTCGTTATTGGTTGTTCGCGTCTTTTATAAATATTTTTTCTTCTATCGTTCATCTTTTAATGACTTAAAATTTACCTGAAAAGGTTTGTTTAAAAATAACAGTGAGCTAAGCAAGTCAGTGAATACTCGTGTTTCTAAACTACAATAATGCAAAGGGAAAAGAAAGTAAAATATATGTCAGTTAAAATTTTAATAAATCAATATTAATATTTGAGATGATATTAATGAATCTTACTATATCAATAATAAAACATTATCATTTTATATCTATATAACTGTCATAGAAGCACCGTCTAAAATTGTATCATTCAAGGTACTTCAATATCAATATTCTTTTTCATATACATACACGGGTACCTTGGTGTTTCCTCACTAATACCATCAAGGGGTGACTCCAACATAGTCAAGAAAACACATATAATCACTCAATGTAGATTATATCATTCACAATTTCATATCACTCAGCATGTAATATTGTAATACGTCAATTATTTCATAATATGTGACTATAAACATTTGTATCAAGATGATCGATAAAACTTAAAAATCAAAAATATAATTTTATTAATCAAACATGTATAACAATCCATATAACTGGTTTAGAAGAGATATTAAAACAATATTGTAATTTAAGAGTAGGGATACTCACATCGATGATGCATAATTTGATAAGATTTGTCCTAACATTGAATCTTCTAAAGAAAATTAAAATCCAAAACCAAACATGGTAATCGTATTAAAACATAATTTTTTTATTATGTTATTACAAAATTAATAAGCTTTTATTATTTCATGCTTACTTCTTTTAAGTAATATTATATATATATATATATATATATATATATATATATATTACGGGAAATCTGATAGATG
>NW_018164816.1:458515-460867 GCF_001263595.1 Phalaenopsis equestris
GAGATGTACAGAAAAAATCTTCCGTATACCCAAAAGAGATGTACAGAAAAAATCTTCAGGTGCAATCCCACGAGCAGACCAAAATCCCACGAGCAGACCAAAGAACCGGCATGCCGCAATCCAAAGAAATCGAAAACAACTCTCCCAAAAAGTCCAAAGCTTGAGACGATCGAATCCTCAACCTGCATCCTAAAAGGACTGAAGAAATAAAAAATAAAGTGAAAACCAATTTTAAAGAAAATATAAAGGTGGTCCTCCTTCCTCCAGCTTCCAAACAGTAAACGCAATCCAATCAATCGTAACAATGCCTCTAGAAGTATAGGGAAACAGAGAAAGAATAGGAGTCATGGGCGTCCAAATGAGAGCCAAATTGCTCACAAATAGACCCCAGGTGAAAATAATGCAGCTCATGAAGTCTCCAGAAACTATAGTCCCCAACAAACCTTCCCCCAATATAACACCTTCCCACAGACATCACCCCAGTAGTAGAGGAGCCCTGGGCCTCCTTGCTAAAGACGAACCGGGAAGTATAAGACAACCCGAAAGAAAAAGAAAAACCCCCCCAGAGTAAACTCTCAGCCCGTAACCCGCAAATACCCCCATCTCCAACAACAAAATCATCATTAAAAAGGGAGCCCTGGGCCTCCCAAAAATGACTCATCAGAGGGAACCTCCAAACCCTCCAATCTAAAAGTAAAAGGCTCAACATCACATACTTCTCGAGAAGAAAAAGCATTAACCCAATCATCCGCATCTGAGCAGCCCCCAAAGAGGAGTAACAAAGAGAGAAATTCAGCCATGACACATCAAAGGTCGAACCCAACCACTCGACCACCCAACAAACCTCAAGGTAATGCATAAGTACGAATATAAGGAGTTTCCAAATTATCCCCCACCAACAAAGTATAGAGAGGAGGGGGAACTGCTCCCACTCTACAAAACTGACTAGAACCTCCCAAATAAGCAAGTCAGTTTGCAGGTTGATTACCCTCCGGATAAATAAAATTCCAAACTACATTCATATTGGAAATAAGACAATTAATCCTTCTAACATAATAAAGAATATCCCAAGGAGTATCGGCACCCTTAGCAAAAATATCAATCAAGGAGCGATTATCACATTCAAAAATGATGTATTTCCAATTAAGAGAATAAGCCAAAAGTGCTCTGCAAGGGTTTCGCCTCATGGCGAACCCTAGCGTCCTTCGGCTTCAGAATTTACTAGCATTATATGCTTCCATTAGTGTCGTCTTGTATTTGAGTTCGCGTCTCGTTTGGCGGAAGTGTTGTGTCTTCTTACCTGCGTCTCGTCTGCGACAGAGCCGCTCGACCTGCCTGCGCTGCGTCTCGTCTTTGTCCAAGACGGTTGTCGCTCGTTCCGCACCGGAGCCACTCGACCGCTCGTGTGTCTCCTTTGCGACAGAGTCGCCCGGTCTGCTCGGCTCTACCTTTGCCATCTGCGACAGAGACGTTCGACACTCGTGCAGCTTCTCATTGTGCTACGGGTTGGCACTGGCTGCGGTAATGGCCTTAGGGCTTTCCTACGCCGCCGCCCTCGCCGGTGATAACTCCGCCAAACCCTTCTACAAACCTTCCTATGCTACAGCGGTTCACAAACGCAGCTCCTCTTTTCACCTCGCAGATAGTGTGGTATTCTCGCAGATTTACCATGATTCTATTGCAGAAAATGACGATTGCAATCTCATCAAAAAAGTATAGAAAAATGCGGGCAAACTAGCAAATTTTCTTTTCTAACGCTGAAATTTCAACTCGTACAGGAAAATATAAATTTACACTAGTTGGAAAATTCTAATTAGGTTGCCCTAAGATGGAGATCATCATGAATGTTTTTGAAGATTTCAAACTGGTTGGAGACTGGCAGGTGGCCCATTTCGATGGAAGGCATGTTATGATGCAGCTGAGAACAAAAGATAATTACACGAGGATTTTCTCAAAAAAATTCATCACAATTAACGGCAAACATACGAAATTGCTCAAATGGACCCCCTAATTTTGATCCCAATCAAGAACCCCCAATTGCACCTATCAGTTCTCATTACCTGAACTCAAGCATCATTTCTTTGATCTATCTATCTTATATGCAATTGGGACTATCCTTGAAAAACATTTGCAAGTAGATTTACCTACAGTTCATTTCTCAAGGCCCTCTATTGCAAAGATTTTGATCGAACGAGATACTACACTACCAGATGTAGAAGAAGTCTAGCTTGGATCTGCTCACAATAGTAGTTATTGGCAAAAAATTATGAAACAAAAATCATACTACTGCAAGCACTGCAAGATGCTTGGACACCCGCAGGAGAAATGTTTGAGAAATGTTTCAGATTGCAC
>NW_018164816.1:460900-465838 GCF_001263595.1 Phalaenopsis equestris
GAACAATAGTCAAAAGCAAGAACACACTATTAGTGCACCCCATGTGCCTGAACGCGCTCTCAGCAAATTTGATGACAGCCAACCTGAGTCACGAATCACCACAAGACAGGAGTTGGTGTCTGCCCCTGGGATTCCTTCTCCTGACCATACTACAACGGATGATGTTCGAACTGAAAATCAGGATAGTCCCTCAATTCCTATTTAGGAAGCATCAGGTGCAGAGGTAACAAATCAAACTTCACATACACTGGAACCTATCGCGGTGGCAACGACTGTCTTTCCTCCTACTGCGGTGCTAACATCAAATCAGATCGATGATCACATGAGTCAGTCTTCAGATGAAGAAGATGAAGTTTACACTTCTCGGCGGAAGAAAAAGGCTGGGGGCACACTCCAACTTGGAAACTTAACTCCAACTCCAACTTGGAAACTTAATGGATGATACTTTGGTGACTCCTGACAATGGCATGACACTTCAAAGTTTTGTATCTAGTTTCGCTCTTAAAACTAGAGGAAGAGACAGGACTAAACTGGCTCGTCCTTAGCTACTTGTTTTCTGCCTGTTTTAAATTTGTTTAATATTTTATTGAGTCTATCTGTATCTTTTTTGTTGGGATATTACTGTACTTGTATCAAATGGTAGGGTGTCTCTTTTGGGCTCTTCTCATACAACCTTCTATATCTTTTTCAATTTCAATAAAATCAAACCTTGAGCTTTTCATAAATATATATATAATTTAATTACTTAATAAATAAAAGCCACCAACACTTACATTCTGTCGCATGATTGATCTCCTTCACTTTTCTTCGCAAGCTGCGAGGGCATGCTAGCTACTCATGGCATGAAAACAAAATTGGGCGTCGTCCTTCCTCCACTACTAGACAGAGACGTCACCTCCTTTTTGCTGACGAGCCCAGCTTCGTTGGTTCAACTCAACAATGGCTACCTCTTCTCCTTCAACTCAATGACACAGAATTGAGTCTCTTCGTTCGACTCTTAGGTACGCTTCAAACCTCATCACCATCAGCAGCATTAGGTTCTTTAAGTTCACTTTGAGTGAGGGAAAATACCCAGGGTCGAACCGGTTCTCTTGGTTGACCTTGGGTAGGAGCTGAGGCTATAGACTATCTTTTTTTTACCCGCCTACCAACTTCTGTGAAGGAGCTCCACCTGATTTTTGATCTTCAATGCTCTTCTGGCCAATAGATGGACAATATCTTGTTATATGACAAGGCTGACAACACCGATAACAAGTGTTAGAGCCCATCAAGCATTTACATTTATGTTGTCTTCCGCATTGGCACAAGTGCCTTCGCTAACTCCACCTGAATTGTCCTTGAACTTCTATCAATCGGATCCCTCTGGTTAATCCACAAGTTTTTTTCTTCAGCGCTCTTCCATTTGTGCGTCTCCTTACGCTTCTGAGTAAGTTGATAATTGATTTCTACTCATCTATCTCGTTCCACTAATATCGAGTATTCATCAATTCCTAAAAGTACCATCGACATCTGATCGAATCATTTAATCTTGAAAGGAATTTGTAGCACTTTTCTCCTGCAGTAGCAATCAACTGTGGGGCCTACCTCGATAGTGCAATAAATTTTGTTCATATCACATGGTTGTTTTATCTTCTTGTCTCAACTCGATGAACTTGCCTTGCATCTGTCATCAACCAGATAAGGGTATGAACCACTATCTAAAAAGGTTCACAAACTCCTCCCTTGGGTATGTCCCCTAACATGTCATGACGCCGCCCACGCCACCACCTTTTGGCTTTTCCATCTAGTACAAACGTCACCAATGCTACTCTTATTTCATCTGGACAAGCTAAGCTATCTAGTAGCTTCTCTATCCTCATTAGTCAGTTTTCCGCTTCAATCAAGTCTTCAGTTTCCTTAAACAAAGGTGGGCATAGATCTTAAAATATTTTTAAGTACTTATCCATAGCGCCTATATCACTTCCAATAGACTGCGATATGGACTCCTGAATAAACTTAGTCATTGTCATCATCATTTGGGTAACAACATTCGTGTTCACATTTATAGTAAGTTGCATTTCTTCATTTTCTACCAGATTCACTTTTTCTATGATTTTGGATGTATCACTATGGTTGAATGGATAATAATTATTACATTAAGTTAACTTTAAATTTTTTTATAATTGTTAAAAACATCTTATAATCATTCTATTAGCTCTTTCATCAAGATTTCATTAATTAATCCTAAACCTTGGACTTTGATACCACTTTTATCATGACCCGACTCATAATTTGAAATTAACCAAGATGACAACAAACGGTCGGAGGGTGGAAAATAATTTTTCGATATTCATTCTCTAAAAATAATATTTTATAAATGAATGAGTCACTAATCAATTTAAATTAGAGCAATATATTTAAAACTACCTCATTATTAGTTGTTTGTGTTTTCTGTAAATGTTTTCCCTTCTCTTGCTAACATTTTAATTACTTAAAAATTTAATTAAAAAATTAGTTTAAAAATAAAAGCTAAACAAATCAATAAATACTCAATCTTAAACTACAGTAAGGCAAGGGAGAAAAGAAAACAAAATGCATGTCAGCTAAACTTTTAATAAATCAATATTAAAATTTAAGAAGTTATCAATGAATCTTTCTATATGAATAACATAGTAAGATCATTTTATATATGTACAACCATCACAGAAATATCATCTAAAATTGTATCATTTATAGTACTTCAATAATATATCCTTTTTTATATATGTGCACAGGAACCTTAGTATTCCTCTACTAGTATCATCAAAGAGTGCTTTCATCATAGTCAAGCATACACATACAATCACTATATGTAAATTACATCATTTACAATTTTATATCACTCAACATGTAATACTATAATGCATCAATTATTTCAAAACATATGACTATAAGCATTCGTATCAAGAAGGCTGATAAAATTTAATAAAAGAAAAATCAACTTCATTAATTAAGCATGAATAACAATCTATACAAGTGGTTTAGAAGAGATACTAGAACAATATGTAATTTAAGAGTTGGGGTACTCACCTCAATGACATTTAATTTGATAAGATTTGCCCTGATGTCGACTCTTCTAAGGAAAATTGAAAGTCTAAAATAAATATGATATAAAGCTAAAACATTATTTATTATGCTATTACAAAATTAACAAGCTTTTATTATTTCATGCTACTTTTTTTATTAAATAATATATATATAAATGAGAAATGGTATCCACGTTAAAACATAAGTTATTTATTATGTTATTACAAAATTAATAAGATTTTATTATTTCATGCTTCTTGTTCTATTCAATAATATATATATAGCCGGTGTACATGCCTCAAGCACACGAAAATCATCATCTTTCACTCATTCGTTTGAGTGGGCGGAGGACATCAAGAAATTTGGTAGGAAGAATGAAAAACCTGCCATTTTTTTTACAAAAGCTGAAGGTATTCAACTTGTTTACTCTTGTCGTCTGAATTTGGTTGGAAAAGTTTTATATGGTCATCACAAATAGAGCTCATTCGCAAAGAATTTGAACTTATGCACCTTGTTGAAGAATGGAAAATCGGGCTATTAAATGGGAGACATTTTTATTCAAATTAGCAATGAAGAAGATTACATGCGCTTATTTGCTAGAAAGATAATATGGATTCATAACAAAGCAATGAAAAATCTAAAGTGGTCTGTGAATTTTGACCTACAGACGATACCGTCAATCATTCCGGTTTGGATTCCTCTGTCTGGTCTGAAATTTCATTATTTTTCTCAAAAAGTATTGTACTCTATTGTCTCAGCCTATGAGAAGCCACTCAAGACGGACATATTCCTACTTTTAATCTGTCCCTTCCTTCTGAAGCCAAAATACTTGTTGAAAGAGACATCACTTCACCCGCTTCTGAGAAAATTTGGTTGGGCATAGAGCATCATGGATATTGACAGAAGGTAGAGATTGAAACTTTTCAGTCGTATTGTTCCAACTGTCGTATCTTCGGACTATCCAGATCTCAATGTCACCATCTACACCCCCTCCTCAGACAAAAAAAGCAAACTGCTCCGCTAGAGGCTGTGATTCCATCTCCTTCTGATCAGGTAGGCAATATGACAACTATTCAATCCTCAGTTGTAGCTCCCTCGTCTTTGGAACCTCCTATCGTGGGGGAGAGGGAGTTTCTTCAAACCCCGTCTGCCCCAGAACCTATCACTGATAATACAGGTGGAAATACTTCTACTGTTTCACAACCGCCTCATAAGGTCCAGAAAAATGTTAATATTACTCAGGTTCATGGGGATCAAGACGTACAACGACCTACACCTATCCGACCACCTTTAAAATCTACTGATCAGATAAGTCAATCATCGGATGAGGAATGACAGGTCTACACATCTACGAGGAAAAAAAGAATGAAAATCGACTTGAGCTCAGGAATTTGATGGATGATACTTTGATTACTATGGGCAATGGGACACACATTACCAATTTTTAGCCGGCTCAATTCCGAGAACTAGAGGAAGGAGGACTAAAGTGGGACGTCCCCAACACTTTTATGTCCTTTTGTAGCTTTCTGGTTTTATTACTTTTTTGTATCTTTGTTTTATCTGAGTTTTTTGTGTGTGTTCTATTGTATGAGTTGAGCTTTCTTTTAGGTCCTCTCATTCAACTTTTATGTATCCTTTTAGTATTAATATATTTACCCTCCGGCTTTTTCAAAAAAAAAATATTTTTACTACAATATATATATATATATATATATATATAATCTCTCTCTAAAATGTTGTCGTTTCACTCGTTCCGCTCTGCTAGGGTCCCGCCCCATCGCAAACCCTAACATCTCGCGTTGCTTCGTTTTTGCTTCGGGATTCAGCGTCGTCTCGCGTCGCCTGCTTCGTCTCGGGGGGCTGCTTCCATTTGCGTCATCTGCTGCATTTCTT
>NW_018164816.1:465907-559079 GCF_001263595.1 Phalaenopsis equestris
GTCGGGGAGCGGCTCGACTTCGTTTGAGCCGCTCGTCGTTCGGCTCGGCTCAGTGCGCAAGTCTGCGACAAAGCCGCTCGTTTCAGCCTCTGGCGTAGGCGTCTCCAACATATTCGCAACTTTTCTTCCTGTTGCAGTTTAGCACTAGTTGCGGTAATGGCCTCAAGGCTTTCTTACGCCGCCGCCTTCACCGGTGATAACCCCCGCCAAACCCTCCTATGCTACATTGGTTCACAAACGCAGCTCCCATTTCACCTCGCAGATAGTGTGGTATTCACGCAGAGTTACCATGATTCTGTTGCAGGAAATGACGATTGTAATATCATAAAAAAGTAAAGAAAAAGGCGGACAAACCAGCAATTTTCTTCTCTGACGCAGAAATTTCAGCTCGTGCAAGAAAATACAAATTTACACTTGTTGGAAAGTTTCAATTAGATTGCCCGAAGATGGAGATCATCAGGAAGGTTTTTGAAGATTTCAAACTGGTTGGGGATTGATAGGTGGGTCATTTCGATGGAAGACATGTTATGATACAGCTGAGCACAGAAGATTATTACACGAGGATTTTCTCAAAAAAATTCATCACAATTGAGGGCAAACATATCAAATTATTCAAATGGACCCCTAATTTTGATCTCTATCAAGAACCCCCAATTGCACATATCTAGTTCTCATTACTTGAACTCAAGCTTTATTTCTTTGATCTATCTATCTTATATGCAATTGGGACTATCTTTGAAAAACTTTTGCAAGTAGATTTACTTACAGTTCATTTCTCAAGACTTTCTATTGCAAGGATTTTGATTGAACGAGATATTACACTATCGGATGTAGAAGTCTAACTTGAATCTGCTCACAATGGTTATTGGCAAAAAATCATTATGGAACAAAAACCATACTACTACAAGCATTACAAGCATTGCAAGATGATGTTTGGACACCCGCAGGAGAAATATTTCAAATTGCACCCACAGTTGAGAACCAATAGTCAAAAGTAGAAACACACTATTAGCGCACCCCATGTGCTTGAACGCGCTCCCAGCAAACTTGATGACAGTCAACTTGATGAGGGAAACACCACAAGACAGGAGTTGGTGTCTGCCCCTGGGATCCCTTCTCCTGACCATACTACAATGGATAATGTTCGAACTGAAAATCAGGATAGTCCCGCAACTCCTATTCAAGAAGCATCAGATGCAGAGGTAACAATTCACACTTCACATACACTACAACCTATCGCGGTGGTAACGACCGTCTTTCCTCCTACTGCGGTTCAAACATCAAATCAGATCAAGAATTATGTGAGTCAGTCTTCAGATGAAGAATGACAAGTTTACACTTCTCGGCAGAGAAAAGTCTGGGGGCTCACTCCAACTTAGAAACTTAATGGATGATTCTTTGGTGACTTCTAGCAATGACTCTAGCAATGACACGACTCTTAAAAGCTTGTTATCTTATTCCGCTCCTAAAACTACAGAAAGAGGCAGGACTAAACTGGCTCGTCCCTAGCTACTATTTTCTGCATATTTTAAATTTGTTTTTAATTTTTTTGAGTCTATCTATACTTTTTGTTAGATTTTTTGTGTACTTGTATATTATGTGTAGGGTGCCTCTTTCGACTTTTCTCATACAAGTTTTATGTATCTTTTTCTATTTCAATAAAATCAGCCCGCTAGGGTTTTGCCCGATGACGAAACCCAGCGTTAGCCTCCAGCTTTCACTCCATCTTCGTCGTGCTGCTGTTCCGTAGGCTTCGGACGCAGACTCGTACGTCCTTGGTCGCGTCGCAGACTGCGTCGTTCTCCATCGTCGTCTGTTTCGTCATCCCCAGTTGCAAACTGTGTCCTCGTCTGCTACCTACGCTGTGATATTCCGGTCGCAGCCTTCTTCCCCAGTCGCAATCTGTGGTCTTTTTCATCTGCTTTCAAGATTTGTGTTCCCTGTTTCTAGTTCCGGTTTGGGGGAATGGCCCTGAGTTATGCGACAGCTGTCTCCGGGGGTTCTATTCCCGGAGCAGGCGGTCGTTCATGTTTCTTCCCTCAAGAATTTCATGATGCACATGAATCTGGAGGTGGTTATACCTTTTATTAAAATACTGGGAAGAAAGAATGGCAAACCCGCTTTGTTTCTCACTGATGAGGAAACAAGTATGAAACAGAGGAAACAAGTATATTGGCTTCAGCATGTAGATATACTCTTGTTGAGAAATTTCCGTATAGAAATCCGAAGCTTGAGATTATGAGAAAGCATTTTGATTCTCTTAAGCTCACAGGGAGTTGGAAAGTTGGTTCGCTAGATGGTCGTCCGTTCTCATTCAACTCTCAAATGACGCAGATTATACTCAACTCTTTGCCCTCAAAATTGATAATCGCTTTATGAAAATTTTGAAATGGACAGTGGATTTTGATCCTAAATTAGAATCTTCTATTATCCCAGTTTGGGTTAATTTTCTAGCGCTTAAGGTGCATCACTTCAATTATGAAACCCTTTATACATTGGCAACTGCTTTTTGGAAACCGCTGAAGGTCGATACTCCCACACTTGATAAAACCAGGCCATCTGAAGCTTGTGTGCTTGTAGAGCGCAACATCATTCAACCCTTTCCAGGGAGATTTGGATTGGCTCCCCTCATCAGGGTTATTGGTAAAAGATTGTGATGGGACCTCATCCCCAATACTGCTCTCACTATGAATGTTTGTTCATAGTTCTTGTAGCTCTTCATCCTATTATCGGTTGCATCCCCATTTACGGTCGGCTGTAGCCCCACCTACTGTTTCTCAGCACATTTCTGCGGAGGTTATACCCTCTTCCTCACTGCCTGTGATACCTACTGCTATGCCCATATGTCCATGGCGGATACAATGCAAAATTGTGTCTACTGATATTGTTTCGAGAAAATATTGATAAGGGTCATTTGTTGGAGAAGAGTCAGGTGGTTGCTCCTGGAAGGCAGGACGCGGTCACCGCCCCTTTTACTGGAGTGAACATAGGGCCCGTTTGGGGCAGCTTATAAGTGAGGCGATATTTTTGAAAACGCCGTCTAGCCGTTTGGTTTGCGAGTTTTGAAAATGTTGTCTGCTACATTTAGATTTTTTTATACTAAACGCAGGTCTCGGGTCGGCTCCCCCTCGACTCCCACGGTCGACCCGCGAGCCGCATTTCAGGATAAGTTGTTTATCCTGAAATGCACAAGCTGCCCCAAACAGACCCTCTAGAGAGATACTATCCTCTCAAGCTCTACCTATTGTGGAGGGTGCTCAGGCTCCCCTCTAAAACGTGATTGAAGATAGGAATGAAGCGAACATTCACATTCAGATGACGGAAAAGGTGTCTTCTAATACTAATGAGGAAGATTTAGAATCAAACACAAATCATCTTACTGTTATTAATCAGTTAGTAGAACTACCTGTTGAGAGGGCAGGTGTTTCCCAAGTGTTAAAAGACTGTCCTACACAAACTCAGGAACTCATCGCTGCAACTATCTTTCCTTCTACGAATCATACTGAATAGTCTTCAAAAGAAGAATGGCAAATTTACACTTCTTGGCGGAGGAAGAAGGTTGGGGACACTGTTCAGCTTGGAAACTTAACGGATGATACCTTGGTCACGCCTGGCAATGGAACAACACTTCAGAGTTTGCTATCTGGATCCGCTCCAAGAGCCAGAGAAGGAGGCAGGCTAAACCGTCTCGTCAATAGACATTTGTTTTTGCATGTTTTCTTTTTATTTGAGGCTTTTGTATCTTTTTGTTGGGATATATTTGTACCATGTATCGTATGAGTAGGGCATCATCTATTGAGCGCATCATCTCATCTATTGAGCCCTTTCATACAACTTTTTGTATCCTTTTTTATTTCAATATAATCTGCCCTAGGGCTTCATAAAAAAGATATATATTATCACTTAATAAATAAAAAATACCCACCCTTCCTGTCGCACGATGCATCTCCCTCACTCTTCTTTGTGGCTTGCTAGGGCACGCCAACTACTCGTGATGAGAAAAAAACTGCACGATGCTCCTCTTCCGCACGAGCTATCCACACTGACGCCTCCATTGAATGTCACAAGTTGTTCGCCACCCTCTCTCTTCGATGGTCCGTTACACCTCGACAACGCCACAGCCTTCCTCAACTGCTAGAGACATCACCTCCTCCTTTCTGCTCCCAAGCACGACGTCTCTAGTTCGATTTTAAAGTGGCTAACTCTCCTTTGGCTCAATGGCACGTAATCGAGTCTCGTCGTTTGACTCTCAGGTAAGTTGTGGCGTCTTCCTTCGACTCTCCTGCGACAATTTTATAGGCAACTTCACCTCTTTGAATTCCAACTCCCTAGCTTCCTCTCCTCCATCTTTGGTTTTCTGAATGTTCGATTCCTCCTCGCTTTTCCTTCAGTTCCCTCATTTCTTCTCCTTCATCTCATTGTTTCTTCTCCCGAGTAACTGAAATTGAACTTTATAAAAATGATAAACGATTAAATTGCCCTTAGGCGTTGTCATAACATTACTCTTCTCCCAAAAAGACACTTTATCCTCATTGTAGAAAACTGCTGTTGAATCAGGTTGTATGGCTCCCGCATGGTGTCATCCTCTTTGGTTTTCCGCCTATTCGATTCCTCTTTTCTTTTCCTTCAGTTTCCTCATTTCTTCTTCATCTCATCGTTTCTTCTCCCGAGTAACTGAAATTAAACTTTACATAAATGATAAACGACTAAATTGCCCTTAGGCGTCATCATAACATTACTCCTCTACCAAAAAAATACTTTATCCTCAATGCGGAAAAACAATTGTTGAATCAGGTCGTATGGCTCCCACATGGCGTTATCATCTCACAATCCTTTTTATTTAATCAGAAACACGTAATAAACCTCACCGTCTCAAAATGTCATCTTGTTCACATCCTTCGGCCGCATCCAAATATGATGGTATCCTGACCTCAAGTAATTCTAGAGAATACTATCGCTCATGCAGCAGCTTATCGATCCCTAGAACATCTGTCAACGACATATCATGTGTCTCTTCATGTATGCAATTCAATTACCCAACCAAAAATCTTAGCCCTGTTTCCTGAACCGCTCAAATCATAGTCGAACCGCTCAAATCATAGTCTTCAATACCACTAACTTACACAAATTGGGGTCACCGCAAAGCACCATCATCTTGTATACATCCTGAATACTTTGCAGTGTCCAAATCAATCATTTACAAACTTTCCCACTTTTTCCACTTCTCATTTTCATTATTACTATTGAATCACTTTCCGCCTGGACGGCTGCCGCCACAAAAGGCGCTAGCGCAATTGGATGCAGCCGTCCGCCAACAATGGTTCTCTGTCTCAAGCCAAAATTCTTCGAAACTATCTTCTCTAGCCCTGAATGGCAAGTTGTCTCATTCTGTCTTTCGTTGCTTATTCCAAAGCTTAAGATGTTATGCAATTCCCTTTAGATGTTGTTGCTTGAATCCGTTCATGATTCATTTGTTCAATACTGCAGCTCCTAGTCAGCCTAAAGCAGCGACACTTGCCCTAATGTCGCGTGAATCCTTCTGGTTGCTGCTACATCTGCCTGTTGTTGACCATGAAAAGAAAAAAAAGGTTTTTTTTTTAATTAATTGTCAATTAACTTAAAACTTTACATGCTCCCTACAAAGACGACTATGTGGAGTTCAATAATGGTTCCCACTAGATCTCAGTTACAAACCCACTCCAAGACTCTCCCGCACACAATTACACAGCCATCTCATTCTCCGTCAAAGGCCTTCCCACTTCATACTTCAATTTCTTCCTCTGTTGTTTGAAACTCTCATCAAAACCGAAGGCTTACAATGCCATAGCCTCGTCTTCCTACCTCACACTCGAAATCTTCACTTTCATCTTCACTCCCTTATTAAAACTTCTTCAGTTCAATAGCAATGAAACGATCATGGCATACAAAGATCTTCTAAGACTCCTCGCCCTTTCACTGAAGGAAAGCCGCTCCCCTTTCGCCTTAACCTATTAAAGTCACCCGCCCTTCCACAATTTCAAACGCAAACACCTTCACTCACCACAGTCCTCCAAACTTCTCTACTCAAAAACCTCCGCTACTCTAAACCGGTCTGCTTCCGTTTCCCTAACCGAAGCCATTCGAGCCTCCTTCCACGCACCACCCACACTTTGTTGCATGCAAAGCCTTCAATTCAATTCACGATCTTCTCTTCCCGCTTATGTCTCCCTAACTAATGTTCCACACGACTTTGCCTGCCTGCTTCTCCTTGCAATTGCGCAGACTCCCAGCCTGATGCCCGAGGACTTCGCCTTCGATGCTCTTCACAAAAATTAAAACAGAGGCTTCCGATCCCATGTCATTACCCCTCCTTATTTGAACCCAAGCTCGAACCATTAACCCTTTTCCCTAACCCGAACCGAGCTCAACCTCTTCCTTCCTCATTTTAATTTATGTCTTACAATGTATATTGTGTAAAAAAATTTAAAAAAATCTCTATTATATTTATTTATTTCGTTAGTCATAGTCATCACCGTAGATCTCTGCCATTGTAGATAGTTGTCGTCAACACTATGGAAGCTTGAGAAGGTATAAAAATGGGCATGGAGGTGTGACGTTTAAAAAAAATCCATTGGAAGAAGTGCGAGTACCCGGACTTATGCATTAAGTACTATTCAGGGAAAACTACGGGCTTGTTTGGAAAATTTTAAAAATTAAGAGTTTTCAAATACTCATCCTGGGAATCGCAAATGCCTGTCCTAATAAGGACCAGATTTGATGAGTTTAGTAAATTTATTAATAAACATCCAAATCATAAAGATAAGAGCTTACAAGTCCAAATCATCTAGTTTGATTCTTCTTATAAGAACAGAAGTCGAGAGGAAATATATCCTAAAAAGTATAAACTATCAAATTCAAATGCCTTTCAAATAAAAAAGTTTTAAATGTTTAAATCTCTTATAATGGTCATGTTGACTGAAAATCTCAACCCGAGAGGTTAATTTCAAACCACATTAAGTATAAATTTCAAACCAATATGCAAGTAAAATCAAGCACTTCTAAAAGCAAAAACACATCTACCCTCCGATATAGTTTGTAGAGGGTGTCAAACTTCTAATTGATTTCAGTTCACAAAAAGTGAATATCATATCAAATGTATTCTTATATTCATAGTAAAAAAAATTACATGTTAATAAGAACGTAACATGAGTAAGTTTGGGTCAACTATCTCCTCTGACTAAGTAGATCGGTAACCAAGATGATCCGAGACAACAAAATCATGGGAGTTTAATCACGTTTTGTCAATGTTTTTCCCACCATCTACTTTAAGCTTCAAACGACATATTTTAAAACTTAAAAAATATTACAGCTGCTATTATAAGTTAATTATTCAATGTTAAATGACTAGCCTTAATTGAAAGTGTTCTCTAGTTATCGTGAGTGGTAATTAAATATAAAGGTTTTCACCTATGGGAAACCTCAAGCCTCAGATCAAAAAGCCCTCACAAAATCAGGGTGAAATCTCTGGTTAGTGTCTTATTTACTATTACATGTATTTTCTGCAAATTTGCCTCTCTAAAGCTCTCTCAACAACAAACAAAACAAAAATAATAGAGTCTGAGGAACGATCATAATTTTCAAAGCCCGCATTTGTTCCCGACGCCCGTCTCTTGGTCCCAAGGCATGTAGAGGTGATTTTATTTGACACTTTATGATCTTCTTCATCATTTCTTCTAGGGCCGTGAATCTTCCTTCCATGGTCGAGATACGTTCCTCCATTTCTGATATTATTTGTCTCACTTCTTTCTCTATTTTTTTTCTCCAGAGCATCTACTTTCTTAATTGTCATTATTTCGTGTTTCGATCACTTGGGTGTAACGCAAAGGTTCGGTCATGCTGCAAGGTTTGGTCATGAAGGGTTGTACGCTGCGACCAGATAGCTCAAATTGCAACTTTATCTCACTTGAATTATTGTGATCCTATTGTTTATGTCCTAACTAGCTCACTATATCTTGGTCCCATCATGTGCGTCCCGTCTAGTTCTTTCTGTGTTGTATCGAACTCCATGCTCTAAACGTGATACCACCTTGCTTTTCAGCTATCTCTTATTGTGTTGTATCGTGCAATTAGATCATGAACCCATCTTCATTTTACCAGCTATGGCGAGTAGTGACTGCATCGCTCACGCTTCTTCCCGGAATCGTTGCTCTAATACCATTTGATAGAATTTTTTTGTACAAATTAGGGAAAATAAAATATTTCAAACACATAAAAGATAAGCATTTATAATTTGAGAGATGGGTCATCTCTCTCAAATTCTAAAATTTGCGAGGTAAAAGATCTCTCCTAAACCCTAACTCTAAGACTCAAGACAACCAACACTTGCATAACCGTAACCCTAAGCAGATTAGCCCTATTTACACTAAATAATAATAAATGACAAATGACTAAATAGCCCTTAGGTTAATAAAGACTAAAATTCCCTCAAGCTCCATCATAGCAGAGAGCTCTCAATATTGACCATAACTTCCACTAAAATGGTATTTCAATATCAAGTATAATGTACCAAGATCCTGCTCAATCATAGAGGCATCAAGGGAATCGCCAACACTCGAACATTGTTCTGCCATGGTTGAAGCCAACAAACCACATGAATCAATAAAACTAAGTCAAATCATTGGTTCCAATATCACTTGCTCGAGATTAAACCAAATGGGGTAGCTCAGTTGGGCTGGATACCCCATTGGTCAAACTCCTTTTAAACCAAAAACTTAAAGGTTATGGGTGTGGGTCATCCACTTAGTATTTTTACACAATTATAATTTTCAATTACCCAATATGAAAATAAACCTTAAGCCTCATGTTCTTTAACAAAATTCACCTCAGTAGCATTCTCAAAAAACCTTCCTTACTTGATGTCTAGCACTCAAGTTTAGTGATTTATACTAGCATTGAAAAAAAATAAAAGCTAAAGTCAACCATTATTATTGTCATATGCCATGAAAAGAAAACATTACTTGCAAAAACCTATTTTGGCACATTTCACTTGCCATACCAATAAAATGGCTTTGTTTCATAAAAGTCCACAATTACTACTCCTATTATCAAAGCAAAAATTTAAGCCCCGTACATATGTTTCTAACCCAAAACCTTAATTTAATAGTTTAACAAATAGCAAATCAAACAAAACCATATTCCAACAAGTCGGGGTTGGTTTAATGAATCCCTATATTTCACTTATTATCATTAATAGCCCAGAAAGCTAGACTACAGTAGCAAATTTAAAGGAAAAAAGAAATGCACCATCTTTCAAGCATATTAGTAGAATATGATACAAAGCATTACTCAGAATCATGGTAAAACACTTACAGATGTATAATCATTTACAATTCCAGGACAAGTAGATTCGCCGCAAATTTTCAAAAATATGGGTCCATTTGAGACTTCATAGTAATCTAGAAACTCATAATACCTCTGCTTAAATTGGCGATGATCCTGCAAAACTCAAAAAAAGTTCACTTGAAATGGTTTTCAATAAACAAATAAACAGCCATATGCAGCCAGAAAAGACAAATGATTTTTTAAGAAGTTCAATTGAAAAGAGATGTCACATATAAACATACAATTAGGGTCATAAGTTGCTAATTTCTAAGAACCCTGCTGTTTTTCAAGTTGTTACAATTTAACGTGTCAAGAAAATCAATGGAGTTCTACTGAAACTCAAATCCACAGTACGATACTATAGATCTGCCTTTGATAAAAAACAAAGCATGGTAATTGCAGTGCCATTCAACACATTCACGAAAAATGTAAGAACAAAGGATTATGTAAGACGAGAAATATGAAACCATATAACACTAATCATAATCAGTAGTTTTATCCCAACTAATTAGGATTTTATTAACCCTCATTCGCCATTCATTACTTTTTAGTGTTGTTTAGATTGTTGAATCTATATTAGTAATTACATCCAAGACGTTCAATAAGCACAAAAAAGAAACAAGGTGGATTTAGACCAAGAAACCTTCCTAGCATGGCCAATAAAGTTTGCTTTCAAATATCTAACAATATAATAAAAATTAGCATTAGCCTTATTCCAATTATGTAACTCAATTTTATGATTCTTTAATCGCCCTCCATTTTTGTTGAGTGACACTTGAGGTTTTACATTTATAACAAGAAATTCATCATGAATGTTGCATAAAACACCAAACAATATGAAAATTTGGATTTACCAAGCAGTCTTTGTCATATCTAATGCGATGTAAATTTACGTGTTTTTTCTATCTTAAATATCATGTTTTATTCCCTATTTATCATAATTTTATGCTTGTGAAAGGGTTTTTGTGGCATTTTGCAGGTTACAGGGTTCCCAACGCATTGCAGAGCCAAAACACAAAGCGTGCAACTTAAAGAATCAACATAATTATGTCGACCTTGGGCGTAATTACGTCGGGACCTCTGTTGAGGTGGCATAACTATACTAGGTCTTGGCATAAATATGACGACCACGGACGTGATTACATTGCCAACAGCCTAGGTTTATTTTGGCATGATTTGTCATCACGGATTGGTAAAAGGAGATGCTAGAAGACGCCAAAGAGGTGTGCAGACTTGGAAAGGTTTCTCTAGCAGGAATTAGGATTCTACATCAAACTCTAGGGGTTCTCTTCTTGTTCCTTTGGGGAGGGAACTTCCAGGGTGATTTTTCCGTTTGAGTTTTTAGAGTAGTATGAGAGAGAAGTTGAGTGATGTGTGTGAACGAGATTGTGAAATGTTTATAGTTGTAAGGCGAGGGTTAATGCATTGTTGAAGGCACTTGATTTGGTTGTAATTTTGAACCTTTTTGCACTTATATCTTCAAATGCTTTCAATAAAGTTCGCTATGTTTTTCTCCCTCATGTCTCAACTAAATTTGTTTTCATGCCCATGTGTGTAAGGATATTTTTTCTTAATGTTTTACCATGAGTGTTTTGTTGTATACGTTTTCATTGTTTTTGAATTATGAATGTTGATGTGTTAACATTTGGATTGTCGTTTACTCCTAGCCTAATCAAATAGGATGCTAAAATTTCTTGTGACCTAGAACTTCTAAGTGTCGTCTAGAAGAATAAATATGTTAATATACAATAACCTAATAGAATAGGCATATTGCTAGTAAAAAATTATAACCTAGATAGGAAATGTTTCATGTTTAAGTCCCTTTAAACGGTAATATGATTTTCAACTCTCATTTTGACCCAGATATAGGCTAGGGAGGCTTGCGTGCCTAATTGTTAACTATCATGTAGGGGAACCCATAGGAAAACATCAAGAAAACACTACACTGCCGCCACAGGAGCATGCGCCTCATCACCTCTAAAGGTCTCAAGGTTGCTCCCTGACTTTTATATTGTTTCCTTTCTTGTTTCTATCTTGTTTACTGTTCTCATAGGACTGATAGATTTTCATTACTACATTTAAATCACTTCAAACTAGATTCAACAGTGTAGTACACAAGAATTTTTTCTGTTTGAAATATTTAAACTATCCTCGTGAAATAAATACATGGACTAATTATCTATACGTTAGTTGATCGATGCTACCAGTGTGATTAACCCACCTACCTCAAGCAAATTTTAGGTATCAAGTTTTTTTGCGCCGTTGTCGGGAATATAAATAAAAAATTATTGTCTTTAAGAGAATTTTAATTAAAATACTTAGAGTTTAGGTTTGAATTGTATCATATTTTCCTGTTTATTTGCATTTTTTGTTATCATTATGTGATGTTTTTTTTTTAATTCAAAAAGCAAAAAAAAATTGCATGCAACTTTATTTATGATCCTGTGATTGTATATTTCATGTTCAGTTGTTATGTTGTCCCTGTGTATGTCTTTTCTATTTTTCCTTTTTTCATTTCATATTTTAGAATAGGGTCACCCTTCACACACCTATCATTACACGCGTATGAGCATTGTAGGTGAATTTTTATCATTTGACCCTGAATTTGAAAAAATATTGAAAAAATTTCAAAAAAATTCAACTACTTAAAAAAACACTTAGAAATAACGAATGCTTGAGACAGTCATAGAAAACCTCTTAAGGATTTTATCAATCCATTGGTAAAGAGAATTCACACGAAGATTCATTACTCTATTGTAAAAGCCAACACATCTAAGCTTAGACCTATAATAATCCAAATAGTCAAAACTTTGCGTCATTTTCAAGTATAATGGTGTCCCCAACGATGTCAATAGACTAAGGTTTTTCCATTTCTCACTTAGGAATAAGACCAACATGCGGCTCACCTCCGTAGCACCAGGATCCATCACCATATGGACTGACTTAGCCCAAAGATTCCTAAGTACTTCCCTCCATCTAAGACTGTCAAACCTAGAAACTACATCACGTCCTTCACTCAATTAGATGGAGAGTCGACCTACGAAGCTTATGAGAGGTTCAAGGAGGTGCTTGGGAAATGTCCCCAGCATGTCCTACCTGAATGGGTAATTATCCAAAAATTTTACAAATGACTGATAGGATTTATCATAGACGGTACAATTGGGGGCCCTAATATTTAAACTATTTGATGAAGCTTATGATTTGATTGAGAAAATGACCACATACAATTTCCAATAGCTATCTGAGAGGATCACCTTGAAGAAAGTAGTTAGTTTGCATGAGACTGATGTTCTGACTATCCTAACATCATAAGAGGTTATCATTTCTAGAAAACTAGTCAACTTCCCACGAAATTCGATGCGAGAATCCATACAAATTGACTAGACGATTTATGGACACTTAAAAGATCCCGACACTGCTGCCTTAGAGTCTGTCGATGCAGTAGATAATCAGTTCAACAATTTATATTCAAATACCTAAACCTTAAGCTGGAAAAATCACCTAAATTTCAATTGGACCAATAAAAACTCAAGTGTCAAAAACCAACGGTGTAAAAACACCCAATCCAATCTTATTTAAAATTGGAACCATCAGGGTAATAGTAACCTGAGGAAAAATTACCCATTTGGATTCACTTCTAATACCCAACCTAAGGAAAAGGGAACATCTTTGAACGAAATTGTGTTACAAATGGGGAAATATTTACATAGTCTGATTGGAGTCGTAAGGAACATTGAAAATCAACTTTGACAACTGACGAACTCAATAAACAATAGACTCCAAGGGACGTTCTCTGGTAACACCAAAGTGAATCCAAGGGATCAGAAGGTTAAGCGGTGTCAAGCCATCAGATCAAGGATTGAGATAGAGTGGGAAGAAGATATGACAGAGAGCAAACTTGTTGAGCTAGACTTAGGAAAACCTTCCTCATCTCCTAGGATACGACAAGAGAGACCACTACCAACCTTTCCTCAGAAACTCCAAATACATTGAAGGGACCACTAGATATTTGAAGTTCTAGAGGTTGTTAAGAACTCACAATTAATATTTCTTATGCTAAAGCCCTAGAACGAATGCTGAGTTATGTAGGGTTCATGAAGGATGGCTTCAATAAGAAACGAAAAACTAGGAGCTTGAGAGATGGTTGCCCTGATTGAAGAGTCTAGTGTTATTCTACAAAATAAGTTGTCCAAAAAATTAAAAAACCTGTATGGCTGCACAATTCCATGCATAATATGAAGATTTAATGGGAGGGCATTGTGTGACCTTGAAGCTAGTATAAACTTTATGCCCTGAGCATTTTCAAAAGAAAATTATTAGGAGATGTTCAACCCTGCACCATAACCATGCAAAGCTAACCGATCTATGACTTATCATAGGAGATAATCGAGGGCATTCTGGTTAAAGTTGACAAGTTAATCTTCCAAACTGATTTTGTTGTTTTGGATATGAAAGAAGATATAGACGTCAACATTATACTTAAAAGACTCTTTTTAGCCACAGGACGAGCAATAATTATGTACAGAAGAGGAAACTTATCATGAGAGTGAATGATCAGAAAGTAAATTTTAATGTTCTGAAATCAATTAAATTTCCCCAAGCCTCCAGGAATGATCAATATCATAGTGCATATGATGTAGCAAAGGCAGTTGATAGCTAGATTTTTAATCTAAGAAATTAGACCCCATAGAGCAGGATATAGTGGATGAATTTTGTTGAAAAATGACTAAGAAAGAATCTATATTTTTTTTTTTACACGACTCCTGAATTTGTTTGGGAGAAATTTGAGCCTATGGATAACATGACCCAAGGCAAGTCTGTGGAACCACTCATAACAGAAGCCTTGGTGATAGGGTGGAGATGCCCCATGAGCAGAGAGAGTGACTTTTTAGGATGATACTTCATTATGCCCCTCATGAGTTCAGTTGAGTCAAGTGAATTATAAAATGAGAAATTGTTGAAAGCATTAGAGCAAGAACAAACTTTTAGGTTTTACCATCCGATTCGACCCTCGACATACCATTTGGAAGATGATTACATAAGTGAGATTGAGAAATTGCTGAAAAGTCTGAACATGAGTGCAAGGAGGAACACAGCTTTTGGAAGATCCTAGAATAGGGATGACATTTGATGACTTAGGAAATCCTCTAAGATGGTTAAAAATTGGGATGATAGATTCGGGAATACTAAGAAGATAATTAGATCCTAGAGAATCATTTTAGGCTTGATTTGATCTGGCATGGTCTTGCTGAGAATGTTAAAGCAAATGCCATATTTTAGGAGGCAACCCAAATGTTATCCAACAATTTGAGTGCATTTATGTTGTTTTCCTTCAAATTTACTTTGAATTTACTTTGTGTATTTTTTTATTTGAAGATTATCATGTTAGTATTTTTTAAAGATCGTACTAAAGTAGATTTAGGCCTAGTTTGGGGCGGTGTTCGAGATGCGGCGCAGCTTGAAGCCACGAAAATCCGTCATTTGGGTCGGCGGTGTTACTATGTCGCAGGGCGTTTTAAGCAAAACGTGGGCCACGGGTTCGACCCCTTGGCCCGCATTTCTTACATTACACACTACCCGCTTGCCCCTTCGCCCGGTCCTTTCTCTGCAATCTCTCGCTTCGTCGTCTACCCAAACCTTCCTCTGCGATCTCTCGCTTTCTCTGTCGTAACCTCTCATTTCGGCCTCTGGTATCCCCTTTCCCTATACTTTCTCACGTACGTCGGTTTGGTTTCCAGTTTTTGTTGATTTTTTATTTCTCTGTTAGAATTTTTGATGTCTCTGTTGGTTTTTGATGGTGGTGATAGAGGCGGTGGTATTGGTGTTTCTGTTTGTTGTGAATTTGAGAAGAATAGTAGGGTTTGATGTGTTGTGGTGTTGGATTTTTATTGTGATGGTCTTAATTTGTGGTTGTCCAGTGTTGGATTGTTGTGGTGTTGTGTTAGTCAGTGTTTTTTTGTGGCGTGATGGTTTGTTGCGCTGTGAATTATGTTGTGTTGGTCAATGTTGCGATTTGTTGTTAGTTATGGTTGTGGGTTGTGTTGTAATGGTCAATGTTGTGGGTGGTGTTGTAATGGCCAGTGTTGGGTTGTGTCTGTGGCCTGCAATGTTATTGTATTCGCCAGTGTTCTGGTCGTAGGTTGTGTTGTGTTGGTCAGTGTTGTGGGTGGC
This sequence comes from Phalaenopsis equestris, assembly GCF_001263595.1. Taxonomy (NCBI): domain Eukaryota; kingdom Viridiplantae; phylum Streptophyta; class Magnoliopsida; order Asparagales; family Orchidaceae; genus Phalaenopsis; species Phalaenopsis equestris. The sequence continues at coordinate 481,439 of NW_018164816.1, forward strand.
GTTGTGTTGGCCAATGTTGTGGCTAGTTGTTGGTTGTTTATGGGTTGTGTTGTGATGGCTATTGTTGTGGGTTGTGTTGTGTTTGTAAGTGTTATGGATTGTATTGTGATGGCTAGTGTTGTGTGTTGAATTGTGTTGATCAGTATTGTGGATTGTGTTGTGATGGTCAGTGATGTGGGTTGTGTTGTGTTGGTAAGTGTTGTGGGTTGTGTTGTGTTCGTAAGTGTTGTGGGTTATGTTGTGATGGCAGCATTGAGTTGAGGTTGTGGTTTGTTGTGTTGTTGTATTGGCTAGTGTTGTGGTCGTGGGTTGTGTTGTGTTGGTCAGTGTTGTGGGTGGTGTTGTGTTGGGCAATGTTGTGGTTTGATGTTAGTTGTGGCAGTGGGTTGTGTTGTGATGGCCAGTATTGTGGGTTGTATTGTGTTGGTCAGTGTTGTGGGTTGTGTTCTGATGATTAGTGTTGTGGGTAGTGTTGTTTTGGTTAGTGTTGTGGCTTGTATTGTGATGGTCAATGTTGGGTTGTGGCTATGGTTTGTTGTGTTGCTGTGTTGGTTAGTGTTGAGATCGTAAGTTGTGTTGTATTGGCTAGTGTTGTGGGTGATGTTGTGTTGGTCAGCATTATGGTTTGTTGTTGATTGTGGCTATGGAATTTATTGTGATGGTCAGTGTTGTGGGTTGTGTTATGTTGGTTAGTGTTGTGAGTTGTGTTGTGTTGGTCAGTGTTATGAGTTGTGTTGTGATGGCCAGTGTTGGGTTCTGGTTGTCGTTTGTTATGTTGTTGTGTTGGTCAGTGTTGGGTTGTGGATTTTCATTTATGTAACTTCATTATTTCATCATAGTAATACAATGGCTAAGACCAAATAGGCTAGTACACCCGCAATGTGGGACAAAGAACAAAAATAATATTTTGTGATCTTTACCTCAAGGAGACCGATCTAGGAAATAGGTCTACTAACTATTTCAACAAGGAAGGGTGTCAAAAGATTATCAGAAAATTCAAGGAAAGTATATGCAGAGAGTGTGAAGCACACAATTGAAGAACAAGTGGGATCAACTCAAGAAATATTGAAATATTTATAAAGAATTGAAACGATGATCAACGGGCCTTGGGTGGGATCTGGTGAAGCGAACCATTGATGCTCCAGATTAGTGATGGGCAAAAAGACTTGTGGTAAGTATTTTTGACATATCCCTTAATTTGATCAATTTTATTGTTTTTAAATTGAAGTAGATGTTATGAATTTGTAGGTGGTGTCCGCTGCAAAAAAATTTAAGATCTGTGCACTTGATCCTGAGTTGGAGAAGAAGTTTGATCAAATGTTTGGGAGGATCGTTGCTACAGGCAACTATGCATGTGTCTCCAGTGAGACAGAGTTTGGTGGCACCACCAAGAACTTGGGAGCTGGTCAATCAGGTGATTCAACTGAAATCCACAGCTCAGACCTCCATGAACTTGAGTTCACCTATCGCTCTAAGTGTTCGCAGGTTGAGAATAAAAAGAAAGTTTAAGATGCTTTCTTTAGAAGCCAAATATGTTGCAGCACTAAACCCCACACATCTCAAGCAATTTTTATTGACCAGGTCGTGCAAATTTTGAATACAAATAGGAAACTTTCTGAGGATTTGTCATCGTACTTGTTTATGGTAGAATTGCTTGAATATTCGACCCATATAAATTTTTTTGTCAAGATTCCCGAAGACTGTAGGGTGGCATACCTACAACATTTTTATGATCGCAGGAACATTTAAGACTTTTTATTTACATTTGCTTGGAATATTTATTTTTTTATATTATTTTTTATTTTGTTATGGAAATTTCAACTGCTTGATACTTGTCTTATTCAATAATACTTGTATGTTTATGTTTATATATTTATTGTGATGTTCGCCGCCAATGTAATTGTGGCTAATTTATTAATGCCTCTATATCGGCCAGTATGATACTAATATACATGGATGCAACCAAAGAAATGCGTAGAAAGAGAGTTACAACTGTCATATGCATGATGTAAGAGTGTTACAACTCCTACATAGATCGTTACCCCTGCATGACATTCTCATATGTTGGGGATAAATGGGTTCTGGAGTTACTTGTGAGGCACCCAACAAGATTCAATAATATGTTCTGCGTGACATAAACGTTATTCAACGATCTGTTGGAGGAACTACACAAGAATCATGGACGTCAAGGTTCTTCAAGAACGACTTCGAGAGAGGTGTTGGAAATAACCCTCTACACATTATCTCAGAATAAATCAATACGAGACGCAATAGAGCAATTTAAGCACTCCTCTGAGACAATATACATATACTTCTCAGTGGGGTCGAAGACACTTGTGAATTTTTCTACGTAAGTCATAAAACCAACAGATTCAACGTTCGAACAGACCCCATAAAGATTTCACATGATATACGGTACATGGTTTTCAGGGTAATGTCATAAATTTATTACATTCAATTTTCAAAAAAACAATGTTATCACGTAACCCATCATTATCTTTCCAGAATTGTATTGGAGCAATCGATGGAATGCATGTGGATGCACGTGTTCCAAATAATGAGAAGATTGCATTCATCGGCCGTTACGGGTCTTCAATGCAAAATATCATGGTTTTGTGCGACTTCAATATGTGTTTCACTTTTGTCATGATCGGTTGAAAGTGCAGTGTGTATGACAGTAGAATTTTTAAAGCTACAACACAAAATAACAAGTACAACTTTCCACATTTTCCTGCATGCATGCTTGGGACTCAACTACTCTTGTAATTCAATTTTACCTCAAAACTAATTATGCAGTGCATATCAAGTAAATATTAATTGGTTGATGTTGGATATATGTTGCAGCAAGGATATCTCAAGCCTTATCCTAATACGAGATATCATATACCTAACTTTGAGGGAGCAAACAATGTAACCCTAAGCAGAAAAGAAATTTTCAATAAAAGATATTCCTTCTTATGCGATGTCATTAAGAGAACTTTCGGTGTTTGGAAGAAATGGATTATACTACGCGATGTCATCTTACATTTTTCCCAAACAGGTGCAGATTGTGATTATCACAATGACGCTCTACAATTTCATTTGGTGGCATCCTTCCCGCAACGACATCAATTTCCGTCGGAAGGACAAGGATCATGAGCATCACCTGTTGAAGCATTTAAGCACCGTCTTTGGCATTCTCTGTCACAACATGAGAATGATGCTTCCATCACCTATACTGAGACGGGAAAGTTGCAAATGATATGGCAGAGTTGAGGAAACAAAGTACTGATGCGATAGTATGAAGATGATTGAAGTATTTATTATTTTATTATTTGTACTTTATTCAGTACTATTTGTATTTTACTCAGTTTCAATTTATTTTTATTTCCTTGTATATTTGATATTGATTGTTTAACCTTTTTAAGCTATTGTAAGTGTTTTTTTTCCATTTCGATTTCATCTGTTTTTGTTTTGATGGGTTTGAGGGGTCGATAATGAGATATTTGACCTTATGGGTAATTATTGATGGTTTGTTAGTTGTTGTTGATTGGTTTCATATGTGAAATGCTAATGAAAGAAACCAATTTCATATATTCTTTTCTGCGCAGCGATTTTTTAATTTTTTGGAATGCCTTTTTTGGTGATATGAATATGTGACAAATAAAAGCTTGGTATTATATGGGTTAAAGGCAACCAAGAATCATTTTTGACAAGGTCTATTTTCTTCTTGTTGTGACAGATTCGTTTGTTTGTATCCTGAGTTCTCTGAGACCTCACGCCTGCAGAAAATTGTATTTACTTTTTTATCAATTTCTACTTATTTATTTTGTACAGTTCTTGTTTATTTTCGTTCCTTGTATATTAAGTATTGATTGTTTGGTACATTTAATTTGTTTTTTTTTTGTGGGTTTGAGAAGTCCGTGATGAGACGTTTGACCTTATGAGTTCTTCTAGATGGTCTGTTAGTCGATATTGGTTGGTATCATATATGAAATTCTCATGCAGGCAACCAAGTTGCTCTTCTTTTCGACGATATGATTTTTGAGAATCTTCTAGATGGCTTTTTTGGTGATATGCATGAGTGACACACGAGCTTGGTTTTATGTGCCTAAAAGCAACCAAGACATTTTAACAAGGTCCGTTGTTGTCTTAAAGTGACAGATTTGTTGGTTGGTATATAGAGTTCTCTGAGACTTCACGCATGAGAAAAACCTATAACTAATTACTTCTTTTAATAATTTCGACTTGTGTTATGACTAATGGATTATTTTTTGTAGCATTCAAGAAAGATGAGCTCTAGGATTTCAAGGACCTCCAAACAATTGCTCTGTCACTGCGGACTTCAGACTTCCCTACTAACGTCACGTCAAGCACATATCTACGGGAGACAATTCTACGGGTGTCTGCGGAGAATCACGAAGAAGTGTAACTTCTTCCGTTCGGCAGACAGTCTGGCATTTTCCCCTGCCGACAGTGATCGACTAGAGAACGGCGTGGCTCGTGACATACGCCGATTGCATTTTAAAAATAACATCATCATATTATTGAATGTGATTTTAATATTTTTTTTTCTTTTTTATTAGCAATTTTGATACTCACTATTAAGTGAGGTGTATGAGTTATTTTTTGTAATGTTCTGAAGTGGACTTTTACTTCTTAAGTATCAAATATTTTGTTATGACAGTTCTGTTACAAACAACAATATTATACAGGGGAAAAAAAGTCATTTGTCCAGAAACAGCTGTTACGCAATTATTTTCAAACTGCAAAAAAAATATTTAGTCAGCTTATCCATAAGAGTTTTTGCATAGCAGCAACTTATTGATAAGCTGCAGCTACCCCAAACAGACCCTTAACTATACTCTGTCGATCTCTCTATAATTTTATTTGTTATGATGTCTCCTATGATAACGGGATGTTTCCTTGTTGTTATATGCTTTTCTTTTTTTATTTTGTATTATCTTATGACATGTATAGGATAGGAAATAAGCTTAGGAGAGGAAGTTTTGCATGCACACTTCCTTGAGTAATTCATATGTTTAAGTTATGTTATATTTTTTCAATAGCGGCTCAGGATAAAAATCCTAATAATTTAACAAGCTTATATAATGACTTCATTAGAACAATGATTACTCATTAGAGGGATTATATTAATGACCTAATATCTAAGTTGTTCACTTTAACAACTTCAAATTGAACCCTAAAAGGCCTTAGAATAATTTAAATTATGTAATTAAAATATAAGCAGTTAGCCAGAGATATTTTAAGTCTGGTTGTTAACCAATTTGATTAGTTTTAAATTTTAAATAAATTATAATATTTTCGGAGTTCACATTAAGAAGTATTTGAGAATTATCAATTATGGGATATTAGACATTTAAAATTCTTAAAAAAAAATATGCTCAATCAAATATAGTATTTCTCAGATAAATTAAAAATGATTTTGAGATTAAAAAGAAAAAAAAAAGAAAAGAAAAATGTGGTAAAATGTGCATGCAAAACTATTCTGAGACTTTCTAGGGTAATTATGTTGGGTCTTCTATTGAGGCGGTGTAATTATGCCAAGTCTTTGCATATCTATGCCGACCACATGCCGACCACAAGTGTGATTACACCACCAACGGCCTAGGCTTATTTTATCATGATTTGGCAAGTGATAAATATGCATTGAGACACTCTAGGGGATGTGTGCAGACTTAAAAGGGGTTTCTTCTAATAGAAATTAGAGTTATACTTCAAGCCATAGTAGTTCTCTTCTTCTTTCTTTGAGGATAAGACTTTTAGGTGATTTTCCTTTGTGTTTTTAGAATGGTTGTATGAGAATGTTTGAGTGTTGTGTGTGAGAGTTGTTGAGCTTATCGTTGTGAGATGAGGAGTTGGTGCACTATTGAAGGCACTTAGCTTTATTATAAGTTTGTCCACCTTGCACCTCTATGTTTAAATGTTTTCAATGAAATTTTGCATGTTTTTCCCTCATGCCTCTAGCTAACTCTATTTTTATGCTTCTATAATGTAAGAATAGTTATTCTTGATGCTTTACCATGAATTTTTCCTTATATCAGTTTTATATTTTTCTTTTAAATTATGATTGTTGATGTTTTAACATTTTGATCATTATTTACTCCTAATCCGATCAATTAAAATATTAAAACTTCTTGTCATTTAGGACTTCTAATTGTTGCGTAGAAAAAAAAAATAGATTAACATACAATAACATACCGGAATAGACATATTGTTAGTAGAAAATTGTAACCTAGATAGGGGATCTGAGGGATCATTGCAAAAGTTATATGGTTAAGTTTCTCTTAACGTGTAATATGGTTTACAATTCTTCTTATGACCTCGAAATAAGTTAAAGAGGATTATGTCTCTGGTCATCAACTATCACATAGCAGAACTCATACAAAAAATTTCGAGATAACACTCAATAGTGTCACAGGAGCATGAGTCTCAACAAATCCGAAGGACTCAAAGTTGCTTCCGAGTTTTCTATTGTTTCCTTCTTGTTTCTATCGTGTTTATTGTTTCTCTTAGAAATAGTAGATTTTCATCATTGCACTTAAATCACTTCAAACTAGATTCAACAGTGTACTACACTAGAACTTTCCCTGTTATGAATATTTTGACAACTATCTTTGCGAGATCGATATACAGACTCGTTATCTATATATTACTTGATTGACGTGTATACTTGTGTAATTAACCGACCTACCTTGCAATAGATTTCGGGCATCAATATCAACAATAAATCATTTTTTCATGATACTCCGATATTGACAAGTAATGCGACATAGTCAAGGTTATCCAAAAAAACCACAAGGAATAAAGCAAAGATCTAAATTACAGGTTACCATTCTACCCAAGCTTACTCATCCATCCAATTCAGCTATCCCCATCAAATTAAAATTAATTAATGCCTAACTATTTAATTGAGACAACAAAGCTATTTAATACACTTATTTTCTCAAGATATATATCTTTAATCATCAATGTAACCATCAATATCCTCTATTATTGTGCAAAACATTATAAGTTTTGGCATTCGAACCAATATATTCACCGAACTTTAAAATAATCATTATTTATAGAAATTTTGAAACAAAAATTATTTCTTGCTCCAAGCACATGCATTACACCTTGCTACGTATATATAACAAAGAAAGAAAACAAAAGAAAAAACATCCCCGCGATAAGAAAAAAAAAGAAAAGGAAATATTTTGAAAAGAAGTAAATTCTTTCATAATGTTAATTAGCACTTCAATACTCCCCCTCAAGCTAGGTAGTATATATTGTATAAATCAAGCTTGGACATCAATTCATCATAGATGACCAATGGTAGTGCTTTGGTGAGAATATTAGCAGCCTGAAATCATGTATGAACATAGCTAAGCTCAACAATTTCATTGTTAGCCTATTTTGAGGCAAAATATCGGTCAATCTCAATGTGTTTTGTTATATCATGATGTACAAAATTTTTTGTTATATTAATAGCTGCTTGTGACTCGGGCGTCTCCCACTTTTGGGTCGGACGTTGAGTCTCTCATGTCTAGATAGGAAGCCAGCATCCAAGACCAATTCAAAACGGAAGACTGAGGGTCGGCAGGCCCTCCGTGTGTGGGATAACCGCCTCCCTATGAGAGGGGGGCCACTCCTAATAACCAGAGCTATTCTTTTGATGTGTTTAGATTTCAGTTTTTGTAGTGTGTTTTTTAGGGATAGCCACATGTGTCTTTGTTTTCTCATTTAGGTTTATCCAAGGGTCGAGTGATGCTTCGGTCGTATCTCGCTCCTAAGATGTAGAGTATCCTTCCCTTAACTCCTCTGCATCCTTCCCACATCACCTCTTGATGCCCTACCTTGCAGCAGCTGCTTAGAACAGCAAGGAATTGTTGTTTTCCAGCAGTTTCCAGCCTTCATCCTTGCTGACACCACCAATAACAGCAAGTATGTACTGTTTTCAGCAGCTTCAAGCCTTCCCTACCCCTACATCTTGCTTCCACTACCCCGGATAGCAACCCTCACTGCTGCCAAAGCTGCTAACCGTCTCTTCCTTGCAGCCTCCACCTTCCTCTACATTGCCGGCACGTAGGACAGCCAGTCCATGTAGATCAACGTTGCTTATTTGCTGTCCGGAACCTAGGAAACAACCGCATGGCTGATTTCTGCTTGCCAACCACCTCTTTCCAACACCACGCCACCTTCTCAACCCTAGCTAATCACCACCAACACCTTTAGATCCAACCCCATTTGAGTTTGTGAGTCTTATTTGTTTATATTTCCTATTTTTGTTCGTTGGTTGTAATCCCCTAATTTAATTCAACAATTATATTTAATTGTTGAACTTTGGTATCATTTGATATTAGAACTAGCCTAACTCTAGTACTAGTGCAAGGTTACCAAAAATCTACTACTACCTAACCAAAACTCCACCCAAAACCCAGCTTCCACTTGATGAATTTTCCAATCAATCCCACCTGAAATCAACCCCATACACCCTCCAACTATATAAATTCTAGAGATAAATAACCACTACCTCGAAGATTTGACATGAAATATCAAAAAAATCTGTTTCTTGAAGTAACGAAGGTTTTGCATACCATGACGGCCACATGGATCAGACGAGTTACTCCAGTGGCTCTGGACAGCGGAACGTGTCTTTGAGTAACAGGACATCCCACTGGATTAAATGGTGAAACCAATCGTCAACAAGTTGAAGAAAAATACATCTCTGTGATGGGAGAACTTCAAGATTCTTCCACAACGAGAACGGAATCTTCTACATGGTCTAAGATGAAATGAGGGATACAGTAGCAATACCCATGAGTTCATTATAAGCAGAATATGTTCTTGAAACATCACCAACTATAGCAATATCAACGAATGACCCCCACATCTGATATGTAAAGTTCAAACTCAGAATTAAGCAGCAAGAGTACACCCAACAGACATCCAAGAAGACCTCGACTTAGAAGAAAATAGTTCAGAGTGGAGAATATATGAAGCCAACCAACATTCCCAAATCTATCCCCGCCAAGAAGTGCACCAAGTGCCACGAATTTGGGCACAATGCATCAGATTGCCCAAACAAGAGTATAATTTATTTCACTGAAAAGCAAGTGGTTAAGAAATGAAAGAAGACACAGTAGATACTGAAGAAAGTGAGGACCCAAAGGAGTACCAAATTCCAACTGATGAGAGTGAGATATCATTCAAGCTTAGCCCGTGAGAGAGACTCCAACAGAAGTAGCATTTGATATCCAAAAGGGCCATGAGTTTGATGAGCCAATTCCAAACATGGGGCAACCCCAGATAAGTGAATTTCAAAATTTTTAGATATATAGCCAACCACTTGAGTTATTCCTATTGAGAGAGGTCCACCATATAAGAGATGAGAAGCTTTTGAGCTATTTCTGGAATACCATTAGGAGTTATTTTAGTATTAAATTCAGTTAAGCAGTGCAACCACCAACAGATTGTCAGAATGAATAGATAAACCATAATATTGGAAGTTTCCTTAAGATCTTTGTGAGCAAAAACATCCTACAATGAGATCAAGTTGTTTTAGAGAAGAAGACCTCGCCTGAGTGGATACAATTCAGTGTGATCCAGTCTGCCATAGATTTTGTTATAGAGTTTATTGCTCCTAACAAACTTACTAATTAGAAACACTCAATTGAGTACAAGTTGGAGAAGCGGATTATTGATTTAGTTGCTTGAGATTTGGCTCATGAAAATCTATGTCTATATGTAGCTCTAGCGTAGGTTGTGCCAAAAGATGATAGAAATTTGTGTTATCAGGATGTGTTTTTGAATTACAATGCCTACAGGATCGACTTATCGAAAGTTACAATAGTGTCATCACCTTCACCGTGGTAGACTTGACATCATACAATAAAGAGATAGAAGCGTCAACGGATGAGATCAAAGTTCCCACCAACCCTGGGAGATTGCGGGAGTCTTTTGCTTTTGGACCGCGTGTGGCGTCTCCAGCATCTGAACAGAACACGAGCATCCCGAACTAGTTCTGAACAAATGATTGAGGGTTGATTGACCCTCCTTACGTAGGATTACCACCTCCTTGTGAGAGGGGGCGACTCCTAATTACCCTAATGCTATTTATTTGCTTTTGTTGTGTTTTGATTTCAATTTTTATCGAACTTTTATTCGAGACAGCCGCTAGCCCCTCTATTAGGAATGAACAAAAATTGTTGCTATTAAATGCATTTCTAGCCATCCAAACCCAGTCTTCTACCTTCCCAGCACCTCTCAAACCCCGCACTCCTTCCTTCCACATTGTCGCCACCTTCTAGAACCAAAGTTCCACCTTATTGCCACCCCAGGATAACAAAAGTATTGATTTTGTCCTGTTGTTTCAGCCCTTCCGCTTCACAGTGGTCACCCTGAACCCCCTCAACATGTTGTTTTCCTGGCTATCCAGCCCCCAAACTCCTTGCTACTGCCTAGGACAGCAAGGACTTGTTATCCTGTTGCCATATCTGCCCACTTGCTCTACTTTCCCCCTTTGCCACCACCATTCCAGACCCTCAACAACCACCACCAACACCTTCGATTCACCCTAATCGCATGTTGTGTGTTATGTGTTGTTATTTCCTATTTCAGTTGCCTAGTTGTAAGTTCCTATTTGATTTCAGTAACTATATTTGCTACCCCTATTGTTGTTTGTATAAGTTTGACTATCAGTTTGGCTATCACTGAATAACTTAATTATGCATTTTATATCAATAGTAAGTTCCCTTAATATCCTTTGAACCCACATTCCCTCATATATTCCTAGTGCAAGAGCATGAAATTCATATTTTACACTACATTGAGAGATAACTTTTTTATTTCTCCACATGGATTACCCACGATCTATGAACAGTACCCAGTGATTGATTTCTTATCAGTTATCTCTCCTAACTAATTAGTATTTGTGTAAATCCCAATCTAGCAATGTTTCAATGTTCTGAAAAGCAAAACATATCCAAGGATTATCTTTAAGTATATCGGGATTTTGTTCTAGACTTTCAAATGATCTTCATTTGAATTATTCATATGTTGGCTTACTACACTGACGGGATATATGATATCAGGACTTCTGTAAGATAGGTAAAATAGTTTACCCATAAGTCTTTGATACCTTCCTTTGCCAACAGAACTGCTTTCTTCACTTCTATTCAGCATTTTGTTGGAATCAATAGTTTTGTCGGCAAGTTTACATCCAAGCATGTCAGTTTCACTTAAAATGTCAAGAACACACTTCTTTTAAGATATTACAATTCCCTCCTTAAATCGAGCCACACCGGTTCCCAGATAAAATCAGAGATTTTTAAGATTCTTGATCTCAAATTATGTTGCAAGTATCCCTTTTAGTCTGATAGTTTCTACTGAATCGTCACCCGTTAAGATAATATCATCAACATATACTATTAGAATAGCAATTTCTCTTTAGAATTGGATTTAACAAACAGTGATGATCAACTTGACATTGATGATATATGTTTTTAATCGTTGTTTTAGCAAACCTGTCATAACCAAGTACGAGGAGATTGCTTCAAGGTGTATTAAAGAACTTTTCAACTTGCAAACCAAAATGTCGTTTGACCTATTTTCCAAGTCTGAAGATACAGCCATGTAGACTTCTTCATCGAGGTCTCCATTCAAGAAGACCTATTTACATCAAGTTTGTATAAAAATCAATCTTGATTTGTCATTGGAGAATAAAACTCGAACCATAATATGTTCGAAAACAAGTGCAAATATTTCATGATAGTCAATCTCGTATGACTATGTGAATCTCTTGACAACTAGTCTGGCTTTGAATCTCTCTACACTTCCATCTCCTTTGTATTTAATAGTGAAAATCCATTTGCAGCCAGCATGATTTTTTTTCCATGAGGTAACTCTGTAAGTGTTCATGTGTCATTCTTTTCTGGAGCACGAACTTTTTTTCTCAACTGCATGTTTCCATGCTGGAACTTTTAAAGCCCTCTTGGAAAAAATTGGGAACATACACACTATCAAGTTTTGTCAAAAAAGTTCTATAAGATGGTAGCAACTTTCCATAGGCTACATATCTTTCAATTGGATTACTAGAGCACCATCGAATACATTTCTTGTGTGCAAATGATTGATCAAAGTCATCAACCATCAATGTAAGTCATGAGTTGAGTAATTCATACCATTATTATTAGAACTTGGTTCTAGCTCTTGAGAGTCCTGAGACTGCATAGTATCCTCTACATTCTCAATGGTTCTTCATCTAGTATAGACACGAAATTTTTTATCATTAGTGTCATGTTGAGATGGAGTAGAGACAATTGGGACAATTTCTGCAACCGAGTTTGGCTCTTCAAAGAGTTGGTTAAGATGGAGTAGAGACAAATAAAGTCGGTTGGAGAACAAGATTTGGTACAGTTATAAAAAATAACTGGAGTAACTTCGAAAAAATCTCAAATATGATATTCCCTCAAGTCCACCACTTAAAATTTAAATTTGAAAAAATAAGATTGATTCTCGAAAAAAGTGAAATGAATTGAGTTATATAATTTGTAGGTGGTTGGAGAATAATATTTGCATCATTTTTTATTGGACAAGTAATTGAGAAAAATACATCTGAGACTTTGAATCAAGTTTGGTGTGATGTTATTGATGGACTTGAACAAAAGCAGAACAACCAAGAACCTTCAATGGTAAGTCAGAAGAAAAATAGCGTATGTGTGGGTAGGATTCCATGAAAATATTACAAAAAACTTTAGGGTTCGCTTAGGCATCATATTGATGAGATATGTGGTTATACAAATGAATTTCCCCCAAAAATATTTAGGCAGGTGATTAAAAAAAAAATGGGCACGACCAACTCAAGTGCCTATTTTTCTTTTATGTGATCCCATTTCATTGAGGAGTATGCACATAAGAACTTAAATGGATAAAGCATGATTGGAAAGATAAAGAATAATTATAGAATTAAAGTATTCCTTAGCATTATTAGTACAAAATTTTAAACTTTTGCTTTGGAATTGAGTGAGAATAATGGAATGAAATGATTGAGATATAGTAATTGTTTTAGATTTTTCTTTCATTAATAATATCTATATTGTAATTGTGTGATCATCTATGAATAATACAAACCATTGTATCTCATTTATATTGTTTACTTGTAAGGGTCCCCAGATATCACTGTGAATTACACAAAAAAAAAAGATGTGAATACTTGTATTGCAATTTAGAATATACATGTCTATCATGTTTTGCAAGTTGCAACTTTCACATTAATAAAGATTGGATTTCTTCGTCATAAACAAATGTGAAAATATGTTTTTCATGTATATGCAAAATTTGGATGACCAAAATGACAATGACTCAACATGGCTTGACTTTCAACTGAAACAAAATTTGAATCGGACTTTGAAATATAAACTGACGAATTACATTGTCTACCGATAAAGTTATTTTCTTTGAGCAAATATAGACCACCATGCTTCTCAACGCAGTCAAACACCTTTCCTGAATCTCTAACTTAAAAATCACAACAATTGAAATAAAATTGACACATATTTTAGTTTATGAGTAAGTTTGCTGATTGAGAGTATCTTACAATTTACTTGTAGAACATAAAACATAGTGTGGAGGTGATCTTTTGTCAAGTTGACTGATGTAGTTCCTACTAGTGAAAATGAACCATCAACTATTCAAACGAAAGAATGATTGGTATATGGGTTGTAATTTTTTAACACGTTGATATCTCCAGTCATATGATCTGAGGCTCCAGAATCAATTATCCAAAGTTTTTAACTTATCACTTTGGACACTAAAGGCATTTGATAAGATACATTGGTGTGCTAACTGACTAATAGGTTGCTCAACAAAGGATTATGATGCTTGCCCAGATCTAGAACTATTATTAAACATTTTCTGTGGTGCTTCAATTTACTCCCAGGTGAACTGGTTGAATTCTGAATTGTTATTGCAAGATATGATAGGAACTGAAGATATAGGCTCGAGCCTAGATGTGACTTCCAGGAAGAATATTGTGAGGTCATGTTGTGTTTGACCTTCATAAGATTGTAAAACTCAAATCAAGAAGGCCTGCTTCACAAATAGAAGTGAGGGAGAACCTTTAGTTCAACTGCTTGATTGGACAAGCAAACAAGAACTAGAGGGAGGTGTAACTCTCGATTTCCACAAGTTCGGCACAATGCAAGGCACCAATCCATGCAAGTTAGAAACTTGGTGTTGACCTCATTATTGGTTGAGGTCTAGTTCTTCCTCTTTAATAGTCTAGGGTCTAGTCATAGGACTTTCTTGTTGACTATTCCTAGAAAACTACAAAAGGAACTCTCACCATTAGAAATTCCAAACTCCTCTTTACTCAACTTGAATTTCCACATATTGGTCCTAACCTCTAGCACTTAGTAGGTGGGGTCATTATGGGGGAGCTCAAGGAGAGTTCACATAGGACTGCTTGACCTTAGGGTTGACTCTGAGTGTTGGTATGGAGCTAAGGCACTCACCACACTCACCTCATTCACAATCACTCACAAATAAAAATCCAAAATTTCTTGACTTTGATCTCTTAATTCTTTGGGAGACTCATGTAGATGGTCATCTAAATTCACTGGCCATAGGCTAGGGTTTAGCTAAAACCAGTACATAGAAGACTCAAATGGGGTTTACATTGGTTCATAGCTCATTTATGGTGCTTGGCACCCCAATTCTACCAAAAATACTCAATTTGGCATTTTTTCACTAAACTCCCCCAAATTACCTAAGTACCCTTGAAAACCTAAATTTGGCCAAAATTCCCAAATTTACCCAAAATACTCAAATTTGTTCAATAATCATTTCAATCCTTTTAAAAACATCTAAATTACAGAAAATCACAAAAAATTGTCAAATTACCAAAATGCCCCTCCTTAGCACAAAATTTTAAAAATTCCAAAAAATCCCAAAAATTCTCAAAACCTTCCAAATATTCCCAATTTCATTTTTATCAACTACCACATGACCCATTTTGACCATTTTGACCAAAACCCCCAAATGGTCTTTAAAGGCCCAATTACCCTAAATTCACTTCAAATGTCCATCAATTTGGTCCCAATTTTCCCAAATTTCAATTCTAAACTCAAATTCACCTTCTATATGACCAATTTAAACTAAATCCAAGCTCAATTGACCCATGCTTTGAGCCCAATTTTGATCTAAGTCAAACCCCCAGTTTTGGTCATATGACATAATCTCACCAAATTGAATCATATAGCCTACTCAATTGGCCTATATAGCCTACTCAATTGGCCGCCTCAATTTGAAACTTAAACTCTTCATAACATTCCTACACATCAAAATTGACCTTCAATTGGCCTTGGTGAAGCCTCAATTTCATTTAATTTAAACCCAAATCCAAAAATCCTCGAATTTCCCCAAATTTGCCCTAAATTGGCTATGTCTCAAATTCCACCAAATTGATTGCCTTAACCCCAAAATTTCCACTACATTCCTTCATGAAAAACCTTCATAACATCTCCCTTGATCATTTGGGTCATTCAATCGAGCCAAATTCCAAGCATAGCTCAACCTAAGCTCAAGTCTAGTCCAACATACCCAAATTGACCAAAACCAAAAATCCTCGAATTTCCCCAAATTTGCCCTAAATTGGCTATGTCTCAAATTCCACCAAATTGATTGCCTTAACCCCAAAATTTCCACTACATTCCTTCATGAAAAACCTTCATAACATCTCCCTTGATCATTTGGGTCATTCAATCGAGCCAAATTCCAAGCATAGCTCAACCTAAGCTCAAGTCTAGTCCAACATACCCAAATTGACCAAAATCTCAAAATCCTTCAAATTGAGCTTCTAATTGAACTCAAAATTACTTCAATCCTTCACCAAAAATTTTCATTACAATCATCTACACAATGTTGATCAATCAATTGGGGCCAAAGTCATGGCTAGCCTAACCCAAACCCACTTTAAGCCAAATTGACCTACATGGACCCCTTCATCAAAAGTTGACCCAATCTAGCCAAATTGGTCAAGGCAAGACTTCTACACCCAAATTTTTGACCTTATTGATCAGGCTAAACTCCATGGAACCACCCAAATGAGCTATGGACCAAAGGTTCCATAAATCAAGGGATTTTCTTCCAAAATTGCTTAAGCCTAAGAGATTTTTGCCAAAACTGTACACCTATCCAAATAAATTGTTGTGATAGATTCTCCTGGCTCACCTGACCTTCTGGCCACCTTCCATAGCCTTGCCGGTCGGCCGGACTAGTCGCCGGAGGAGCCAAAACCGTGAGTCACCCTCAAGAAATCCAAACCCAATTCAAACTTAGAGGCCACCTCATCTCATTTGAAGTTTAGAGCCTCTCTGCCCTCCACATAGGCAACACTTTGCACCCATACATTGGCCCACAGAGCCACCTTAAGCTATTTTTATAAAAGCCCCACCTCCATGGCCATGAAGGTGTGCTGAAAAATTTCATAAGGATAGCCTTTGAAATTACTCCTTGAGCTTCCTTGAGACCTCCACAGTGCAATCCAACCACTCTATTGCCCTAATTCCCTTTAACGGAGTTTAATTTTGGAGCTCAAATCCTTGTCGGAGACTGAGACATTCTTCACCAAACCTCCATAGTGCACCAAATCCAAATTAAATTCACCCACACCATCACCACACTTAACTAAGACAAAGCCCTATCAAATCCCCCTCGAACAGAGCCTCTAAGATAGCTCAAGACCAACACCTAAATCCGGCCTTGATAGAATTCGGGTTTAGACCTTTCACCACAACCAGAGGCTCAATCCTTAACCTCCTTGGACCTCCACGAACGTGTCGAGCACATTTGATTGAAGCTTCCCTTCTCAGAGCAAAAGTATTGAATTTCCTCTCTTCCCGAACCTATTTTGATTCTCCATTTGATTATAGTTAGTTTAATGGCATGTTTACAATGTGTATGTGTTTGTCACAGATGTGTTCGTCACATTTAGACGAGTTCATAGGATCAAACCCGAGGTCATTTGATTGAGAAATGAGTGAGATCTTAGGGTTTTAATGTTAACGGTCAAGGGTTAGCCTATTTGGGGACGATGACGGGGAGTCGTCTGATCGGCGTTTATCTCATCAACGAACGAGATCTAGCCGGATGAACTCTCGGTGCGTGAACGGCGGGCCGGTGTAAAGTGTAACGAATGGGAGTGCGCCGCGTTGTCATTCGAAGCTGTTTAGGATGAGGTGGCGCCACGCGTTTAAATAGATAAATAGTAAATTAAATAAATTAGAAAATGATCCCTAACTTCAAAAATCCATATCTTGGTGTAGAAAAATCACAAAAATAAAATAAAAATACTCTCTTGCTCAGTGAACAGAGGAGAACAATGTGAAAATAATTTGAAATTTATGTGATGCACATTTTATTTTTAATTACTTAAACATTGTTTTGAGTCTTTTGATTCTCCATGCATGTAGACATTTCACCATGGCTTGAAATTTTGGCATTTATTGTCTCTGTCTTAGGGAACATTTTCTGATTTTTTCAAAGTCAGAGGATATCTATAAACAGAGATCCATATTTTTCAAGTTTATGTTTATTAGTTGCATAAATTAATCATAATAATTAGCATATTGCTTAAAAAATTCTAAGAAAATTTTGAAAATTTTATTATGCCAGAGAAACCTTTAGAAAATGTTTCATGATCTAAGTCATTAAGAATGCACATAATTTTCACAAACCCTAAAATGCAAAAAAAAATTAATTTTGGGAAACACAAACATCTGAATGACTTGGTTTTTAATCTCCACTGTAATTTGAAGTTCAGAGAACTTCCCATAAAAATTTAAAAATATTTGGAGCTCATTTGACAACTCAAAATGATTTTCTAAGTTAAATGTCATTTTTAACACTAAAATGATTTTTAACAATTAAAATATAACTCAAAAAATTATAAAAATTAGTTTTGGGAGTTCTCTGTGATCAGAGGAATCTTCTAAAAATAAATTTGTAATTAAAATAAAATTTTTATTTTTAAGTCTTTCATTAATATTTAAATAATTAAAAAAGTATAAAAATCACAAAAATAATAAAATTCATGGAAATGTTCTAAATTGTTTCCTAAGAACTTAGGAACAATTGAAATTTTTTTCCTGATTTTCTAAGTGAATAAAATAATTTATAAAGGCTAAAAATGAATTTTCACTAAAATAATTCTAACAATTCAAAGAAAAATCAGAAAAATGTGAAATTTGTTTCTCTGGGTTCATTGACCTCAGAGAGATTTAATAAAAATGTAAAACTTAAGTTTCTATATTTAAAATATTTTATAATTAATAAATACTCTAGAACTTGAAATAATTCTAATAATTAAAATAAAACTCAAAAAATCACGAAATTTGGTCGCAATGATTCTCTGGTCTAAGTCTACCTCCACCAAAAATTTCACTGGATTAGGTTTTACCTTGATCAAGTTAGGGAAATTTCTTTAAAAAATCATATTTCTTACATATAAATAAATATATAAATTAAATTAAAATTTAAAAAATCACATTTTCTCCTCTGATGTCTTAATTGACCTATGAGTGAGGTGGGATAAAAATTCCAAAGTCATTTGAATTAAATTTGATGAATTATGAAGTATTAGAGCCTCAGGGGCAAAAGTATAATTTTAAAAATTTAGTCTTAATTATCATTTAGATTTAATTCAAGAAAGAGAAATGGGTAACCTTTGATCCCAATTAACATATTTAGATGATTGAAACATAAGGGGATTAATTGGTAGAAATAAATCTCACTTTTATTAATTAAAGGATAAATTTATAATTTCTTTAAATTATTAAAATTTGGAAGTCTAGTCAATTAAATGATCCTAGACTTAGGGGTATGATTTTGAGTGTTGATAACTCACTAATTTAACACCCTTATATGATGTTCAAATGACTTTCAAAAACGAATCATTAACACATAAAATTCAATCTCTTTCAAAATATAACTAAGACATCTATCAAAAGTCTAAAGGGCTTAGTTGTGACCTAGGCTAAATCAAATTTGGTTAAATGAGGATTAGAAAAGTGAACATAATTAAAAATTGAACATCTTTAAAACACTACAAGCCCAAATTAAAAAGTTGGCTAAGTGTCTTGACAACATTAACTTGCCCTCTTCACCTACATAATCCTCAGATTAAATTATATGTGATAATTACCCTACTCTTAGGGATAATTGAAACATCAATGTTCATTGAGCATTAAAGGTATTTATAGGACGGGTTATTAAACAGAGCTCGAGACTTTTCACCAGGTAGTGAGAGGGAAGCATGGACCTACTTCTTTCTCCAGATCTGTTGGATACCTCGAAGGTCTACTAAAAATAATATGTTTTTCTTAACAAAAATCATCCTTAATCAAATTAATAGGGACCCACCAACATATGACCTAGGGTTGGGAATCACTAAAACATTACTTTTCTGCTTTATATAAAGTGCTCTCACATGCATTTTGAGTTTTAGGTGGAACGAGAAGCTCGCCAGGTATGATCTTTATAGTTTACAATGTCATCTTTCTTGTACTTTCATACTGTACTTTTTAGGTTTATAAAACTTGCATGCTAAACAACAATGTCACTCTGCATGAAAACCAAAACTATTAGGATAGCCACAAAACCAAAACTCAAAACTAAAACTAAAATCAATAAAGATAAAATTCACTGTCACAACATTCAAAATATAAGACAACTCAAAATTAACATCAAAAAAACAACAACTACAACTAAATTAAGACGTCTCTATTGGATGATCGGGAATCCCTCAGACGAAATAACTTCTGGCTGCTAACGAGACTTCTCACGGTCTAAATGAAAGTATGAAACTCATTAAGTTGAGTTTAGTAAATTCATTTGGACTAAGTGAATCTAATAGAAAATAGTAGTACCGGAACGAGGGAACCGTGGAATCCTAACCGGTGTCGCTCTATCCTAACCGGTCTCGCTCTAATCAACTTCAACATCCCTCATAACATTTAAAGAACTTCAACCATATGGCCGTCTGATTTGACATCATAACTTGACACCCTAGAAAACTTAAACTCGTCACGGTAAGGAGCTTGGAGCTAGCATGGTGGGCAACACGACCTGGCCATCTTCAACAGTAAAATATGTATTCCCCAGCTAAACCAATTTCCTTCATTAGAATTAAACAACTAAGCCATAGAACTAAGTCATGGGATTTTGAGGTAGTTTGCTTATGCAACATAAATCCTCACCTCAACTTTAGGCCTTTGAACAGCTCAGCTGTATAATATAAGCTCTAACTCGTCTTAAGATTCCGAGGTTGTCGTCCATCACGACCTAAATCCTCACATCTTTCAGGTTATTTATGTGATCGTTTCACACAAATGTAAGCTCTAAACCAATAAAATTTGCATGATGAAACACTTAAATATTTCTCCTCAAAATTGAAGTCAAACCATAGGATAGCTTGGGAAGTCACCGAGGTTCTCTTCCGGATCCATGACATCGGATCCATGCGGATCCATGACATCCCCTGGTTCTTTCTCCTTTAGATTCCAAAAATAAAATGTTCTAAATTTGAGTCGATCCCTTTTCACACCTCTTTGTCTGATATCGTTGAAAAGTCTTATCCTTTGACCTCCTTAAGATAATATTTTCTGATTTTTATCGAGAGTTTTCTTAGGTGACTTCGGTTATCTAAGATGTAATTAACTATTGGGGTTTGCCCTTATAAGAAGCTTGTCTAAACCCAACTTAATATAAACTCTATTTAATTCTTCAAATTAAATCGGGGAAATTGTCGGCAAATAAAACGGTTTCGCAGACCAAACGAACGTCATATATTTCTCGGTTTATTTGATCGAATCTCATCCTCAAACATTGTGTTTATCCTGCAGGATAGATACAGAGTTTGAGGTACAGCACTCTTTCGTTTAAACTATGAAAAATATGGGTCAGTTTGATTTCATATTTTTCTAAATTTAAATATATATGTAAATTAAAATGTTCTTCTGAAATGGGCGACGGAATTTCGATTCTGGTGACCGACACTTGGTAGAGGACAACTAGGATAAACCGAATCAATTGCAGGAACTGATCTTTTCGCTAAGTGGGCCAAAGAGGATGAGTCGAGTGAGTGATTCACAGTCAACTGGTCAAGCTGTTGTAGAAAAACCGCAAGAAGAGATGACTGTAATTGATGTAACAAAATGCACAAAAAGTGCAGACAGCAATCAATTGAGAGCTCTGTTCGAATAGACCGCATGCTATGTTCAAGTAGAAAAATCAAATGAACGTAAGAAACTGAATGCAATGACATCGCGATCGATAGAAAGAGAGATCTATTATGCAAGGACATTGATCATACATGAGGAGATGAAAGCGTTGAACTATAACTTCGAACGACAGCATCCGAGATATCTATGGATCTGTCATCGTTGATGGTAGGGATGGAGTGGTTGAGGAATAGAATAAAGCGGACCAAAGCTTTGATTGATGCCCCAATCGATTGTCTAGGATGACTGATTCATACGAAATGCAGAAGACACGCAGACCACAATCAATTTAAACACAAAATTCAAACAACAAGCGCAAGGAACGACACTAAGTAGAAGAGCAAAAACGACGAGTCGAGATTCAAAATAGCTACAATATCGAGCAGAAGTGACCAACAAAGGAGTTGAATGACACAAACGGCTCTGTTACCATGTAGAGATTTTGAAACAAATATTATTTCTTACTCCAATCACATGAATTACACCTTGCTCTATATATATATATATATATATATATAATAAGTAAATGAAACCAAATAGAAATCCCTCCAAATAAAAAAAACAACAAAAAGAAATATCTAATAAAAAAACACAATTAGTGAAATATATTTTGAAGAAAGGAAATAAATTCCTTCCTTATTCTGATTAGCACTTTTCAATATTATCATATCTAGAAATTAGTGGTAAGATATATTAATCCTCCTACATTGTCTTTGATGAGTTTTATGAGAGAAATTGAACCTAACTTACACATTCATTTTATACAAGTTCAATCAAACCCTTTTTATCTCTTCATTTCACTCAGCTTATAATCAAGTAATCGTATATTAACCCCTTCTTTTATGAATCCATATAAATTGACTATCTCAAATCTTCTTATTATTTTATCTTCTACTCTTCATTAAACAATTTTCAAAATATCTAAGCCTATTTAAAATTTTATATTCAATAACTCTTCTGATATAATCACTGCAAGCAATCATTCCTAAATTTATTACACAATATCATCATAACATTTTTTTTTTAATTTTTGAATCTCAACTTATCTATAGCTGATTTTATCTCTAATATAATCATTCTCAATCTATAATTCCATTTTATAACACATTCTCACCATGAAATTCTTTCTTTTTCCAAATCTCATCTTATCTATCAATAATTTCATTATTCTCCAGCACTGGGACATAAAATAGTTAGACAGGTTATAATTTATAATGATTAAATTTAATCTTTATGATATTCTCTTCTTATAATCTTTGCCTGAGGCAATTTTATAAAAAGCATAAGCAAATTACTCCATTTTATCAAATATTCTAATAATTATATACAACTAAAAGAAAAACCTACGGGATAAAAAAGAGAAAGCACGTTGTGAATCTGATTTTGATATTAAGTAGGATGTTTAGTTAAAAATTTGTTGGTCAGTTAGTTGATTTAGTTTGAGTTAGCTTTTTATTCTATAAGTATTCCTAATCTAGTAGAATGATGGAATGAAATAAATGAATAAGTTTTCCCTCTTATAATTTTTTTTCTCTTCTTTCTTAAATTTATTGTGTGTCGAGCAGCACAAAATGCTTAAATTGGTTCTAAGATCCCATTAATTATGCTTTCATTGAGAAATAAACTCAAAATCCAATGCCCCAACCAGTGATCTACCTCTTCCCAATCAAACTCAATAGAATGGAAGTTCTTTCCAATTGTGATACCCTTTCATATTGGAGCTCTTTTCAACTACACCGTCAAGATCCATCTCTTCCAAACCATGCCATGCAATCTGTTTTATCCAGCTCTATTGATTCAAGAACTAACAACCCAACATTTGCACCTTCCTATACATCAGCAAGACAGCAACATCTCTTCGACACCATCAATTCCCAAATCACCATTAGATGTTCCATCACCATCCAAGTACCCCATCTCTATTGGCAACTCACATCCCTCTCTTATAGCTCAGCTGGATTGAGCACCTCCAAGCCCTTCATTGGTGGCTCTGATCCTCGCCAATTAACATTCCCCGTACTAGGCTAAAAAATATAGACGCTAAAGTAGCATTTACTGTGGCCTTCAAAGATATTACCTTACGATAGTTAAATCAGACAAGTGCTTTGGACTACATATTCAACAGGAATAATTAATAGAACCAATAGTTCATACATCTACGGGTGCAAATTCCACAAAAGTTCTAGATTTCCTAATTTTCATATTTTGTAAGGAAGGGAAAAATTGAAATGCAGAAGAGACCATGTTTCCTCTTGGGGAAGCCATGCATCAATCCAGAGACAAGCTCTCTTATGCTGATGTGGTTTTGTACACTATTTTGGAAGTAAAAATGAATGACGATTTAAGCACAACCAGAAATTGGTTGGTGTTCTTCTTCATGATAGATTATGTGCCCACTTCCACCCTTAATTCTCCCAAAGTACAGACCAAATTTTTCTAAGTGCCTTATTGGATCCCGATTTATCGTTGAACTAAGATATCCAAGGGAAGAGTTAAGAACAATGAATTAAAACCAAGAAACAAAGAAATGATTCAATGGAAAATAAGCTTTTTATAATATCTGCGGATCGATCACCTTTCTTGTAATGACTAACCTTATTTATAATTGAGTCAATTCGTACGTTATAACGTTACAAACGATCAGATTACTACGATCTGACTACCAAATCGCCATTAGTCATACATGCCTATCAATCCCGATTATCTTGTGTAATCTTATTTCAGGGATCAAATAAATGAAATGAAACGCTTTGAGAAATTGTGGCTGAATGATTGCCACCAAATACATTTGCTGGACTTAAGAAGTTATGGATGGACGGACAATCAACACCTTCATTGTCACCAATGGTCCGGCTTGCATTTCATTTCCAGGTCGTCCTTGAAGGTAAGGTCATTATTGGTGGGGAGAAATATTTCGAATCTAATTGGACATTAAGAAGAATGTTTAACAACTTCAAGTAAACATTATATTCTATAAATACTTCCAATCATGAAAGATGATGTCATGAAATAACTAATTTCCCCCTCTTATCAGTTCTTTTCTTCTTTCTTCTAGATTTCTGTAGTGTAGCTCAGAATGCTCAAATTGGGTCTTAGATTCTATAACATCCGCACTGTCCAATAACAAAATCAGATCCTAAAACAGTAAGGCCAATGATGACACCAAGCTCCTGAGAACCACTTAAAACCCTAAAACCCTCAACGCAGAGGGAGAGGGAGAGGGAGAGGGAGAGAGAGTTCACCGTGGGAGAGAAATGGTCGAGCGTCTGATCGAACCAGTGTACTTCTTGCGTGAGGTACGCTCTCGGGTCGGTCGGGAGGAGGAACCTTTTGCCATTTGCGGATAAGAGAGGGGAGAGAAGCAGCAGTGGCAGAAGAAAGAACAGCACGTTCATTGGGTTCATTTGTCCTCAAGCTACGCAGACACTTCCCTTGGCGGAAAGGTAGTAATTTTCTGTGCAACAAAATGCTTCCCCCAAGTTCGTTATAACATCCAGAAGCGAAGAGAAGGTAAGGCTTTCCAAATTCTTCGTGCGGCCACGAGAAACGAAAAAAATTACATAACACGGTACTAACAATACTGTTATTTTCAGAACTATGACCCTGGATGTATTTTGTCTCAATCGATTGGTTATACATGTAGGGCTTAAACCAGTCGAGCTTGAGCTAGTTCGGGCTTGGCTCTTGTTCGGTTCGTTCGAAATTGTTCTTGTTTGAAATCGGCTCGTGTTCGAAAACGGCTCGTGAACAGTATGTTTGTTCGGCTCGAAATTGGCTTGTCAAAATTAAACTAAAAAAATAAATGTAGAGTGTTGAATTCAAATATGAATCAAATGCATGCAAAACAATGTGTATAACCAGATTACCACAAGAGCAATTGTGATTTAAACTTATATATAAATATATATAATATATTATTATATATTATTATATAAATAATATGTGTAATATATTTTTATATAAATAATTATTTTATTTCGAGCTAAAACAAGCCGAACACGACCGAACAAAGAGTTATTCGTGTTCGGCTTGTTTATAATTCGAGCTTTAAAAACTTGTTCATATTCGGCTCGTTTATAATTCGAGCTTAATTCGAGCTTTAAGCTTTAAAAACTTGTTCATGTTCGGCTTGTTCGTTAAGTAAACGAGTCAAACATGAGCTGTTCGCGATCAACGAGCTTTTTTGACAACCCTATGTACATGCCACCACCAAACTAGTTAGAATTTGATAAAAATAAAACTATTTGTTGAGACTTTATCATGAACTTTGATATTTAATTGAGCATTTGAAAATGAATGAAAGATAACTGCCCCATATTTGTATAAGTCATTTTAATGTTAAATAAAAGTCAGTGTCAAAATCTCCATATGAAAGTTCATATTAAAATCATTATTTAATATTAAAATAACAATAAATAAATGAAAATTTGACTTTATATTATCACCAATAATAAACATTGAAAAAATATGTATTGTTTAGTTTATTGAGAAAAATATGATGGAAAATTAGTTTGGACCAAAATGCTCTTTCTCCCTTATTTTTTCATAAATAGTCAAAATTCATGCTAAACAGTTGAGTGGTTATTCGTCGTCACCTTTTTTTTATTATGAAGATTGTAGCATGTGCATTGAGCTATACTAATGATCTCTTAATTCATCACATGTGAAAATTAGTGATATTATGTGTGATTATCTTCATTTTATTATATTTTTACATTTTAAATTATTTGAATTATCTTCAAACAATGATTAAATCATGATTTAATAATATATTGAATTAGATTGAACAATCTTTGAACAACTGATTATATCATGATTGAACCATCTTCAATTATAATTGAAACAATCTTTGAACCGTGATTGAACCATTGTTGATCCAAAATTGAAGTATCTTTGTAATCTCAAAGATGTTTGAAGATGGTACAATTATTGTTGGATCATGAATTAGTCGTGGTTTGAAGATGATTTGATCACAGGTCAATCATAATTTGATTGTGGTAATTGCTCAATTTAGGGCCGATATTGATTTTGCTATTTTTTAAATCATGCTATGATTTTAGCTTAAAGATTGTGTGATCATGTTTTCAGTATGGTTTAAATGATTAAATCAAGTCTTAGTTCTGATTTAAATATGGTCATAATATGATTCAAAGGTTCGTCATGGTTTGATTATAATTGAAAGATTTTTTTTGTATCGTGATAGTAGTTTGATTAAGATTTGAGCATGTTTAGGTAATATTTGAAGATGAATCGAGCATGATTTGGATATGATTCATTTATTTGAGTTGTTTTGCTAATTGAGTTATTTTTTTTATTTAGATGACTATTTTAATCATGTTTGAAAATAAGTGTTATAACACTTAAGTTACATTTAGAGCAGATGGTGTGATGGAGAATTGGTTAAATAGCTAGAAGTTAATTATGGTCTTATTGTTGAGGCTGGGAGATCCTTCTTTGGATAGTTTTTCAAAACATATGAATAGTTACTCTTTCATCAACCATTACTAAAAATGGCTCTTGATGATGGGAATGATAGATGCTCTATTAATTTTAATACTAATAGTAGGAAATTGGAATTAATGTAGCTATGTTTTCTTAATCACTAAGTTAAAGTTTTAGAAAATCCCAACCTTAAGAGAATTTCTAAAAAATAAAACTAATTTTGATGGGGATAAAAACTTCAAAAATATTGACCAAGAAAAAGCTTTCATAGAGTGTATGAGAAGATTTGATGAGGAAGACTTGGGCAATATTTCTTGTTAGATGGTGTCCTCCTACTCCATAATAAACATAGTATTTTCATACATTGATAATATATTTAGTTAAATATAAGGATGCTTTTTTTGAGGTAATCATAGGATAACATAGCATGGAGATATTTTTTGTAGAGTTGAAGATTGATATGTATACTATAAGGAGATTGCCATAAAGAGTAATGCTCTAGCTCAATATAATGCAATCACATATGCAATGTAACCAAATATTTGGTCATGAAGTTATATTAGAGCTGTGGAGTGGATGTTTTAATTTTATTGGAAAGAGAGTACTAAGTATGTTGAAATTAAGAAAAATAATAAGGTGCTCTCTACTATATTTTTTCTTTTTCATTATTGGTTAATAAAGATGTATGTGTTAGTCATTATCTCAAATTAATTAATTTTAATTTATTTATGCATGGGATATCTAAATATTATATTATTTCTAATATTGGATTATTTATTTTATATTAAATCATAGAGCTAATGAGAACTTTTTAAATTGCACGTACTCCCACTCAATCATTCCCAGTAGAATTATAAAGAGAAATCAATTACCCTAATTTTTAAGAGAAAAAACGAGAGGGAGTGGTGGCATAGTTGGCTGCTAGTCAGACCAAACCCTCTCATAAAGGGTTGAAGCAACCTCTCATTGTATAAGAGTTGAGGATCAATTAGGGTTTGGGATGGTGTAGAGAGAGAGAGAGAGAGAGAGAGAGAGAGAGAGAGAGAGATGCAAAAGCTAGAGGACATATGGGACTAACCCAATCCATTATATGAAGAAAAAAGTGGTCGAGAGATTAGGGGATATTATTTCACCCCTTTTAATTACATAAAAGTTTGATGTATATTTAGTAGGATTTAAAAATAGTTTATAGAAGAATATAAAGTATTTAACTAATAATTTTACTGATCCATCAAGAAAGATGTCTACACTTATGTACATATTTTTCATTAATCCCCTCTAATAAATTAAAAAGAACTAATTACCCTCCTATAAGTCTCAAATATCAAACTTAGAGGATAACTCTAAAGAGAATGAAATAAAAGTGAGTAGTACTTAAAACATAGTATGATTTTGACATTTTAATATTTTCATAATATGATGTAATAGTAAGATAAGAAATATTTACTTCATTAAGTAATGTGAAATTAGATGTTATTTACAGTAACTTCAATATCTATTTTATTGTACATTGATGATGTTTCTAAAAAAAGTAGTAAATTTTGTTGTTATTCAAAGATCTACGGATATGTCATTATTTTTTTAGATAAATTATCTAATTAGTACTATATAGTTACAAATCTATATATAAAAAAGGCTAAAGGGAAAAGAAATTGTTGAGTCTTGATTTGGTTATTTGTGGGTTTTTTTAAAATGCTACTTAACACTAAGAAGGAGAGGAGGAAGAGAGTTGGTTAGAGATGAAAGTTGATAAGGGAAAAGAGAAAAAAATTCAATATAAAGTTTAACAAAACATTAGATATAAGCCTATAGTGTTGTAATAATATAAAAAAAAAATTGCATAAACCATGCTCTTCCCATAACCCCTTATTTATAGGTGAGAATTGAAGTTTAAGCACTAAGAGAATGGAAATGGAATGTTATATTGAAAAATAAGTACAACATGGGAATAGCCTAAATAAAGACTAAGACTTAGCTTAGCAGTCAACCAATCTAACTTAAGAAAGTTAATGGTTCTTATGGTTGAAGTCATCAAATAACTCAATGGGGTTGGGTGATCTAGACTAGGATGCTCAAACAAGTTCATTACTTTCTTATGATGAGTTATTTATTAGCTTGGTAGATAATCCTTGCTTAAGTTTGGTTGGTGGGTCTACCCTGATCATGGTGGGCGAGTCTTTTGTAAACTTGACTAGTGAGTTCTCCACGGACTTGATCAAAAACTCAAGCTCAAGCTCAGCTTGCAAGCCTTTCTAAACATTACTTAGTGAGTCATCCTAGGTTTGATTAGATGAGTTCCAATTTTAGTGCATTTTGAGTGCATGTTTAGTTTATATGCCACTCATATCATTACAAGGTGACTATGAAAAGAGCAAAAAATGATAGCAAAAATAATTATTATTATAAAACTAAAGATGTGACTTAACTTTTTTTCATTGTATAGGTCATATATGCTTACATGTCAAGTTGATTGATTTATTATTCTATAATAAAGCAAGTAATTGCAATAATTGGTATTTAATATGTGTAAAAATGTCAGTAGAAAATTTTAAATACGTTTAGTATAAGATTCCATGTTTATTTGGAGCCCTTGGTCCATTTTTTTGTCTATGAAATAAATTTTAGTTTCATATAAATGTTATATTTTTATCAAAGGTGGAAAGGTTACAATGCTATGAAACCTTTCTCTTATTATTAATTGAGCTCTATAGTTTTTTAGACAACTTAGAACCATGTAAGTAAGATTAAAATTTTTAGAGGATGTCATGATGGTAAACATTAATAAGATGTGCAAAGAAAAAAATTTGGAGAGGAAGAAATAATTAAGATTAGAGCTCGCTAAGGCAATTAAGAAAAAAATAGGGGAGATTGCTCATTCTTATTTAATAGCTCCAGATGTAATCCTTATGGGGAGGCCCCTTCAAGGGATATTTGCACCCAAGGTGATAGTTAGTGAGCCTATGCTGCATGTAATTACAAAATTTATTATAATAGTTTAGTATTTTTCTACTAATCTCTTTCTAGTTGAAGGCAACCTTGATGATTGCAATCTCCCAAAAGACTAAATTTGCTGTGAATTTGTCGAGCTGACAATTTATAAAATATTATTGGAAATTATTTTTTTTTTCATTTTGGCATGTATAATCTTCTTCAATGTTTTCTTTATTTTTTAAAATGATTCATAGTGCATCATTCTATGAGTGAGTTTCTAGAGGATCATTAGGATTATGCTAAAGGAAGTCCTACTATGGCCACGATGAGTTTTTCATAGAGCTCTTAGTTTCATGTCTTGATACAATATTTTGAAAAACATTTACATAGTGGCAAAAAGCTGTTGGTTATTTCAAAACACCATGTAGGTTTGGTGAAGTGACTTTTGATTTGAATATTTGCATCACCTCCCTTACAATTAGTTTTAAGGTCAAGTAACCTATCAAACTGAATTAGGAGGCTTTAACTTGTCAAATCAATCATTGCTCAAACTCAAAGCTATTTTAGAATGATTAATCAAGCTGAGTTAATGAGAATTGTGGGAGATGTCAGCCAAGATAAGCTAAGTGAAGGCATTCTTAACTATTCATCAAGATAGGTTGGGTGAGTTCTCAAAATGATTCACCCTTGTAGAGATGAGGATGGAGATAGCGTAAATGGAAACACTCAAGTGAATAAACAAACAAAAGAGCCATCCTAATATTTTAATTAATGTAATTAGCTATCTTGGTTGATTGTTTATGAAGCTAAGGAGCAAAATCATCTCTAGTTAAAGAGCTTTAGGGATGCTTTGGTCAAATAAACTTTTGGCTAGTGACAAGTTCATTTTGCAAAAAATAATGAGAAGCAATAGCTTCTTTAGAAATATTATTGTGGACCAAATGTTCAAGTTTTTTAATGTCTCTCCTATAGATGTCTCCAGTGAGGGGCTAACTCAGCCATAAACTTAAGGTTTGTGATGTTAAAATCAACTTAAAATATATTATACTTGACATCATGATGATAGTATTTATATTTGCTTTATTATATTCACTTATTTAATTTTATTATAAAATGCTTGGGAATTCCCCATATTTTTTTAACAAAATACTAACTTTATACTATCCACTTTTTATTCAACATGTTGGCATAAGATGAACAAGTTGTGATGAGATGTTTGGTTGGTGCTCATTTTCTAACTTAATTCTTATTATCCATTGGCATCAAGAAAAAGTGGATAATGGAAATTAAAGCATCACTTTTGATGAGATGAGATAAAAAAAAAATTGTTATAGAAAATTTAAAATCTTTGTAGTCACCTCATAATGTGTTTAGTGTAAAACACACAACATACAAGTTTTCTTAATTTCCTATTTTTTTAATAGTGAAAAAAATTAATATTATTTTCTTTATAAAATAAGAAATTATGTCATCTTGCAAAATAATCATTAAATTCTTTTAATTGCCCTAACTAGATATCTCCCATGGGCAAAATTTTTCCTCCATATAAATTGTCTTAGATTTTTTGTCATGATCACTTTTTGCATTCAACTTTCTCTATGTTCCAATAGCTTCTCACTATTGAATCCCTTTTTAATCCTTCAACTAATACTCTATTTCTTTTGGCAATGGTGGGTTCATTAGGGATTCATGTAAAGATGTTCAAGTATTATGAATATTCTAAATCATTCAAAGTGTAAGCTATTAAGCAACCTTTATTTTATATAATTTATGTATTCTTTAATTTATTTTTGGTGTGAACATCATAGGAGAGTTAGTATTCTACCTTTTTGTATGAATATATCTACTTCTATGAGGACTAGCTTAGATTATACTTTTGATTTCCTTTGTGAAAAAGGCTGGTCAAGGTTATAAATGGCTATGGCGCCATTCTCACGTAGATGCTACTAAATTCATTTGACACATGGTTTCAATAGATTCTTGCCCTTGTTCATCCTCTCATCATAATCAAAGGCTTCAAGGATTAACACATCTCATTCTTCTTCAATCACATAAAGATATTTGGGTTGGATAGAAAATAAAGAACTAGAATGATAGTCAAGAATTAATGGTCATGGTTGATCAAGACTAGGCTCTATGTTTTATAATTCTCCCAAACCCAAAATTATTAAGGGAGATGAGGCCATATTTAGGAGTATTAAAATGATAGGCCTTAATATTTAGATCCGCTTAATCCTTCACAATGTCAAGAGATATCCAACTTGTAAGTTTCTTTTAACTTAATATTCTGTGTTTTTCTCAAACATTTAACCAAGAAAAGGTTGACTAGCAAATTTTTTCAGTTCACTTTTAATAGATCCCAATGTGTACAATATTTAAAATGATATAGATGTCTTAGCATTCTTAGAAAAGGGTACCAAGAAGAAGATAGATTCAAGGAAAAGGTCAAGCATCAATGTTGAGGGCCTAGTTGTTCGAGTATTGAAACTTCACATATCAAATGAATAATTATAGTTTCTCTTTAGAGGTAGCATCCTCTTAATCTTTACAAAATTTAATGTCTTTAGAGGAAATTTTTTTCTCTGACCATTAGTCGTCCTAGGTGATTCTTTTTAAAGATCCTCACATAGTAACTCTTCTGACTTTTTTAGTTTTTAATTTACCCTAATTCCTCTCGTTTCTACCAAAGTTATCATGTCAAGCTCAATTATGCCGATTAACATCATCATCAACAAAGAATTGATAGTCAAGTGAGACTAGGGATAAAAGAGGATGCGGGTCGAGAATTTAGGAACATAGTCATAAATAATTAATAGTGGGGGTATAGTTTAATATAAAAATTTATGGATCATTTTAATAAAAAAATAAGCACTTCATGTTATTTTTTGAGTAGATTATTCCTATGAAAACAATGTTAATTATTTAATAAAGTGGATTCTTAAATTCTTAAAAGAGTAAAATCTATTTTTTTTTAAAACGTTATATGACACATTTTATGAAATAATAACAATTTAATTAAGAAAATGTTATAAATTATATTATTATTATAAAATTTATCATTATTTAATATTCATAATCTTATCTTATTTAAAAAGTCCTATTTTTATTTTCTAATAAATTATGCTTTTAATTAAAAAAATGATATATATGAAAATGAAATTTTACACACTACTTAAAAAGGTTAAGTTTTTCGCCATTCATTACATTTAGTTTGACATCTTTAAGAGAAATATTACACTTGCACTTTATATTAAAAGATGTAGCACAACTGTGCAAGTGGTTTATACAGTATGGGTCAAAAAAATTAAAATTTATGGGCTTTTAGAAATGTTTGCTTTTTATAAAAGATCATAAATACTTATATGGGTCGAAGTTAGCTCATTTAAAAAATACAAGGAGGAAGAGATCCTTGGGCCTATAAGTATTTTAGTTCATAAAATACTTATAGGAATAAAAGTTATGAGCTAGGCCAGTGGGGTCATGGCCCCCAGTGCCCCTCTATGGTTATGCCCATGTTCATGATCCCTGATGAAGGGAAGAATGTTGTCAAGCCTCCTTAAGAAATTGAACAAGTCAGCCTTAAAGGTATAAGAAAGAATGCTTACAAGTTGGATAAGAACATGAACATGGTATAATAATTCATAATATTAGCATGAACATGGATTGATTGCATCTGATCTTAATCATATTATTTATTTTGAGGAAGGTTGTTGACATTGTTTTTTGATATCACACATTTGGGATGTTTATTAGAGCCTATGAGATTCTACCCTACTATTGTGTAGAAATCAATAGTCAAAGGTACCCATCTTGACTCCTCGATGTGTATTTTGTACACAAAGGTGGAGATATGCTCGAGCACACCCACGCCTTATCCTTGGCACACCCGTGCCACCTTACTTCTAGCGCATCTGCACCAGGGCAGCACTATCCCCATGAAAAAAGTCATAGAGCATGGTAAATCCACGCCCAGAGGCCAATGCACTATGCTCATCCAGCGCACACACATTAGTGTCATGGAACACCCACACCCGGTAGCCTGGTGCCCCTGTGCTAGAAGACCAGGGCACCAACTTTAAGCTTGATAGGGGTTGGCACACCCGTGCCATGAGCCTGGCACCCCCGCACCACCGTACGACCTAATTTTTGTTTTAAACCTTTTTTTTAATTAAATAAAGGCACATGGGGCTAGGTTTCATCATTGGGAGGGGGGATGTGTGGTGATGCCATAGACAGTTCATTAGCCTTCCTCCTTAAAAATTGGATACTTGCAAGCATGACAAGTGGAGGACCTACTTTTACATGGCCACTCGAAAGGCGGCAAAAGGGGAGTGTGCCATGAAAAAGGTGAGGTGTGTTCTTTCCTATTTAGGGAAAGCCATCTCTTTTTAAATTAGAAATCTAAGTTTGGGAGTGGGGAGTAGAAATACTCTTGAGGAGCTTCTTGGAGATCTTGAAGAGAGCCTTGGGAGAGTTCCTTCGAATGTTATTGGTGAGGTGAGGTTCCTTCCCATATTTCCTCCTCTTCCCTCCGCTTTTTTTCCTTACGTTTTTTTTCCTCTCCCACTACTTCATCTTCTGAGGTGAGTGTGGAAGCATGATTTTCTTGTTGAGTTCTTGAGTTCCTTTGAATAAGTAAGCTTCACCTTCGTCCTAGCATGGGAGGAGCATGAACAAGCAATGAGAAAGCATCTTCAACCATCACGAAGATGAAATTCCTTAAAACCCTGGATTTCTTTTCTCCTAGCCAAGATTTTAAATTTTTGTGTCAAAGAAGTTGGCTTAGGCCGATGTTAGAGAAAACCTTTGGTTAGGAAGCTATTTTTTGCTGCTTTCTGATGAACCCAAGAGTGTTTTCCCTTAACCTTAGCTATTTTTTGTTGTTTTCTGATGAACCCATGAGTGTTTTCCCTTAAGCTATTTTTTGTTGCAATCCTACATTATTTGGGATTATAGTAATCCCATATTTGATTTCAGTGATTCAACTCTTTTTGATGGATAAAGTGAAATCCTCATGAGCCTAGAGAGTGAAGATCTCTTTAATCTTTTCACTTCCTAAGCTATGAAGGTTTTCTTCATGAAAATTCTTCATCCTTGTGCCAAGTAAAAAGAGGTGAGCTATCCATTACATTACATAACAGAAGGTTGACATCTTACCATCATTGAGGCTAGATCTAAGTGAGGTTGGCAGGAAAAGCTTGATTTACCATTGAGTAGGGTTAGGTTCATTTCTTGCATGTGTTATTTTTCATTTTCATGTGCATTGCATGTGTGATCTATAACATGGGATGTTTTTAAAATAATGCATGTAAAATATGTTTTTTGTTGTGTTTGTAGTTTGATATTTAAACTGCATGAAAAATACATGCTTATTTAGCATGGAATTGAGTTTTAACTTAAATGTGAAAATCACACTTAATTTTGTTGTGTACATCCTTAAATATTCATGAAAATATGTAATTTGATTGTATGTGATTTGATACTAAATTTGCATACAAAAATTATATTTTGATGGATGAATTTCCAAATTCAGTGCATATTTGGCCTAGTGTCTATGCTTATATATATGTGAAAATCTCTTTGGCTTGATGTATATGTCGCTAAATTTATTGTGTGCAAAAAATATATTTTATCATGTTTGTGTTTATTAGCATTCAACATATTTAGGAATCATGTTTAACATGAGCGCATATCACATCATGCATTACTTATGATTGTCATTTTCATGAATGTTTTGTTGTCTCTTAGTTGAGGTGTAACCTATCTTTTGGTGTATTGTACTCGATGAAACCAAATTTAATATCATTTATTTATATCATACATTGCAGCATGTTCTTGTCATTTACATGAGCATCTGGGTTTCCTCTCAGGGAAGGTGAAATCTCACATAAGGTGTCTGATTCTGACTTTCCGTATAGATGTGAAATGTGATATATGCGATTATATGCTTAATTTTCTTAATAATAATTCTTTTTTTGCAACAAATTTGATCCAAAGCTTGATCCAAAGCAAAAGCTAGGTAAATTCTTTACTATGAAGCAAATAAGAATGAAATTATAATATTTAAATACGGGATACTGCGCAAGTATATGTATCGTTATCAAGTAATATAGGACTTTTTTATTAAGCCCCAAATATCGAACCCACTGGGATAAATACAATACGCAACTTTACAAAACAAAAGAAATTATATAACAAAATTCTACTTAGCAAAACTACTCAACAAAATATTCTTACTTAAACTCTAGATGCTAAAATAGGAATGAAAGTTCAATTCTTTTTGTAAATTCATGCTAAAATAGGATGAATTTTTTGTCCACTAACTATTTCTCATGTTTTCACCACGGGTTGTTTCAAACACCTCTTCAAAAATTTGTCCAAATTCAATGAATCATCAAATAACTACTTCTGGCACTTAAGCACGGAGTATCTGGCTGTTAGACGCAGTTCTCTCTGAATAACTCATGCATAAGCGCCAATCTTGGGCGCTTAGGCGCCTCAGTTCATCTTTTGCACCTTTTCATTTTTGCTCCAAATTTGATTTTTTTTTTCACCCTTTTACTATTTTTATCCATTTGATTGTACCCAAAAGAAAAATACACAAATATCTTTAATTAAAGCACAATATCTCAAAAATATATATACAAATGTGTATAAAAAGACTATATATTTTAGGCGTATCAAAATCCCTCAAACTTAAAATGTTACTTGTCCTCAAGTGACTCTTCAATCTTTAAAAACTAAATAAGTAGATTATGTATATGAGTTTCTTTAGGAGTTTCTAAAATTTTGATGTAGAAATATAATATTCCAATTTAAAAAAATATTAGTAAATGAGACCAACTTAAAGTTTAGAAATTTTTAATGTTAAGAAATATGAAAATATGAACTCCTATCTAATTCAAAAATTTTTTTTAATATTGAGTTTAGGCATTCTATCTTCTCCACTTAAAAAAATTTATTAAGCATAATTTGACTTACTATATTATATTCTTTAGCTTAAGAGTTTTTCAAGTCTTATACTTTAAAAAAATTAGATGTGGAACCAATTTTGATCAGACACTAATTCTCAAGCTTCTCGTCCCTTTTTCAATTTTTCTTTTCTTTTTCTTTTTCTTTTTTTTCTTTACTTTTTTCTTTTTCTTTTCATTTTTCTTTTCTTTTATTTTTTTATGGCAAGGATTACTATATATGGATTGGCTTTTAATGATTTTGAATTTCACTATTCCTTTCCTAAAGCAAAGAGTTAATATATTTCATTCACTTAAAAACATAATAATAGTTTTTGAAAATTACATTCAATAAAAGAAATTTAAGTTTTGAAAATAAAAGTCCAACTCTTTTACATTTTTCAAAAAATACAATTTCTCCTATTAAAGATAGTTACATAATATTTATCATTTTCACACTAAAAATTCTTTAACTTTAAGTTTTTCTTCATTACTATAAATTTTAACTAAATTCTATTACTCAATTCTATACTCAAAATTTTACTTCCCTAATATAACTTCATATAAATGATCATTTTTCTTCACATCAAAATCAAATTTATTTGAAATACATTTGAGAACCAATAAATTTCAAGTCTTTAGAAAATTTTATATCCTTCCCCCAAACTTAAATTTTTAATAGAATAAAACATTTTAGCATCATATATAAAAAGGCAGGAATGAAAAACTAAAAATGCATGCTAACAGGAATTTTAACATCCTAAATATACAAGTACAAAAATTAAAAATAGGAGTAAAAAATTAAACTGGCCAAAATTTAATTTACTTAACAATAGAGATTCAGTAGACTTCTATGCAGTGGAGAAGAACATAAAAGCAAACAAACACACTAACAAACATACACAACTACAAAATATTTGATAGTAAATTGAAAATTTTAAACATGAAGTTTTTAAGTAAAAATTAACAATATTCTAAACCTTCATAAAATCAGAATTAATTTCAATACAAACTAACTAAAAATATTAAACAACATAGTTAACACAATTACTACTGCCAAAAGCAAAAATACATTACAACAATGTCTATAAAACAAAACTAACAATATAAACAAATACAACACAAAACACAACAAAAGTACAGTATAACTGCACCACAAACAGTTCACAACAATACATTAAAAAAACTACACTAAACTACAGAACCAATCTAATCATCTTCTTCCTCAGCATCATTCTCATCACTATGCCAAGCAGTGGCAGGCTCATATGGAGGATATCTTGGATACTGAGGGAAAACTACACCCTGGTTACCCTTCATGAGGCTTTCCATAGATGAATTATATTCTTCCTCATAATCACTGCGTCTTTTCATATATCCATCTATATGTTCTGCAAAATTTTCTAAATTCAATACCTTATTAGTAGTATAGTTAACATTGTCCAAAATCCTCTGCAATACTTGTGACTAAGAATCAGATCCAAAATTCTAACCCTGTGATGTAGAAGCACGTGAAGTAGAAGCTTGAGATGTCAAAGCAGCTGAAATATTGAAAAATCCACCTTACTAGCCAAAAATTAAATGATGTGAATAAGACATCACATTCACACTAGTAATAGGCTTGAGTGGCTACAATATCTCCTCCCAGCTATCAAATCTAACCCTAGCATGCTCACATAACGAAAAGATCATGGATGCAAATCCCAAACCTGCAATAGTAGTAGTAACGACAAAACTGGTAATAACACTATAAATCAAAGCTCCAATATTGATGGGCTTGAACTACTGAAT
Source organism: Phalaenopsis equestris (assembly GCF_001263595.1). Lineage (NCBI taxonomy): Eukaryota > Viridiplantae > Streptophyta > Magnoliopsida > Asparagales > Orchidaceae > Phalaenopsis > Phalaenopsis equestris. Next base: position 519,813 of record NW_018164816.1, read on the forward strand.
ACAATAGTTCAAAGTTGCCCGATCACGGGTCACTTCACAAAGATGATTGGTAGGTAGCATACGAGCAGAAATGAAATAGTGTCATGCCTTTGCAGTAGCATCTAACTTCAAAGGGAGGAAGTTGACTCTCCACTCATTGGTAATCTTCCATAAACCTCTTCCTCTAGTCAATGATGAAATGATCTCATCTAACTCCTCATTTGGACTAGAGTTCGAATAAAAACATAAAGTGCTCATGGGAAAATGAAAAAACTGCTTTATTACCTCATATGAGAAAGACACTGTCTTTCCTCTAACCATGACTCCTTTAGCCTTGGGGAGATTTGCATAAAACTTCCGCACAACAAAAATAACTGCCAGTGCTCAAATTTTGATCATTTTTGTTTTAAGTAGAATGTACTTCTAGCCTAAGTTAACCAACCCTACAAGGTCTCATACTTTTAATAATTATTTTCTTCTTTTTCAACTCTCCTCTTTTTCAAGATTCACCAATCATAACTAATTCAATTCAATGATAAATAAGACAAAATTTTACACAAACAAACACTTATATTCATTCACGAATAATTACAAATATTTTCAAAACATAAATTCTCAATCCAAATAGTCTTGGATGAGAAAATTCCTAACACAAATGCTAGATAATATTAACATTACAGACACACTAAACACGCTTAACATTAACAAAGAAACACTAAACAAACAAACACTAAATAAAGAACTTAATTCCACTCTCCATTTGGTCAAACCAATCCTGACCTATCATTAGTCTCTCCTTCAGCATTTGGAATGTAAATCTAATAAAATGGGCGATGATTAATAACTCTAGTTGAATCTTCTTCAATCCACTAGTTCTTCAAATACATAGCCTTATCCACTTCCTCTATAAAGCTGGTATGGCTAAACTACATCTTAATTTGCTATCCCATATGATCCAAATGTGCATTAACTTTTATCACTTTTGCTTCAATTGAAGTCATGTCAGCCTCAATTTTAGTGATTTTCTTCACTATTCCTTCGATACTAACGACTAGGAAACCATTGTATAATTCTTGCGAACTCTGACTAATGAACTTTTTTTTCATTACTTCCTTCTTTTTCTTCAATTCACTCTCCCAGTATGACATCTTTCCAAAATCTCTCTCTTCTTACTTAAAATTTAGGGGTAAATGGAAGTGTGGTAGAAATCCTTACATAACTCCTCTATTTATAGGCTCCAAACTCCCCTATAACTCCTAGGCATATCCTAGAAATGCTATCCCACATTAAAGCCAACAAAATCACGGTTAAAACTTCTAGAAATTTAAATTCGTACATGTTTTTAACTGTCGCGCTTAAGCGCCAGATATTGGCGCTTAAGTGACAATGCTCAATTTAGCACAAGTCAACTTAACGTCCAAATACTCATTCTAACATGTTTAAGTCATCTTTTAAGGTCTTAGAAAAGTCATCACATCATTATATATTCAAACTATTACCAAAATTTTCCAAATCAAACACAACAACATTACATTAAAAAAAACACACAGATAACTATGGGTTGTCTCCCATAGAGCGCTTGGTTTTACGTCGGCAACCCTACAAAACCAGTGTTTATTCTGGTTGACCCAACATCCTATGATCATTCAATTTAAGTTGGTCACATAAAAAGTATGGATTCAGCATGTGACCATTCACTTTAAATATGTTATCAATTTTAGGATCTTTGATATCCACAGCTCCATATGGATAAATTTTCGTCACTAAAAATGGGCCCATCCACTTGGACTTAAGTTTACCTGGAAATAATCATAACCTTGCATTATAAAGCAAAACATGTTGTCCTGGCTCAAAATTTTAGTAAGAATTTTCCGATCATGTCACATCTTCATCTTTTTTTTTTGTAAATCTTAGCACTTTCATAAGATTCATTTCTTATCTTTTCAAGCTCATTTAATTGCAACAGTCTTTTCTCCAGTCTTTTCTCACAATTATAATTAAATTCTTTAATAGCCCAATATGTTTTATGCTCAAGTTCAACTGGTAAATGACAAGTTTTCCCAAATATTAGCCTGTATGGGGACATTCCTATAGGAGTTCTATATGCAGTCCTATAAGCCCACAAAGCATAGTCAAGTTTGACTTACCAATCCATTTTAGTTGGATTCACAGATTTTTCCAATATTATTTTAATTTCATGATTGGATAATTCAACCAAATCACTTGTCTAAGGATGATAAGCGGTAGCAATTCAATGGTTTATATGATATTTCTTTAATAATTTCTCCATCGTTGCATTTCTGAAATTACTTCCCCCATCAGTTATGATCACTCTCGACATCCTAAATCTACAAAATATATTTATTTTAAAAAACTTTGCAACACTTTGAGCAACGCATCGAGGTAAAGCAACAACTTCTATCTATTTGGATACAGAATCTACTGCTAACAGTATATATCAATTTTTGAAAGATGGTATAAATGGTCCCATGAAATCTAATCCCTAAACATTAAATATCTCAACTTCTAACACATAATTGAGGGGAACTCATTTCTTCTAAAAATATTGCCTACTCGTTGACATCGATCACAAGTTTTGATATAAGTATTAACATCTCTAAAGATTGTAGGCCAATAAAATCTAGATTGCAAAATTTTGTATGTTGTTTTATCAACACCAAATTGTCCCACAAAATCAGAATTATGATATTTTTGGATAATTTCATAAGTTTCTTCTAAAGGCACACATCTTCGAATAATAAGATCTTTTCCTTGTTTATATAAAAATGGGTCATCCCCAAATGAAACCTTAACTTCATATAAAAATTTCTTCTTTGGTTGGTATGTCATTCCATAGAGTATAATATTACTAACAATGAAATTCACAATGTCTGCATACCAGGGAATACGCTACTCATTAATATTGAACAAATCTTCATCTAAAAAATGTTCATTAATCTCTTTTTCAAAATAGAGTGGTTGATCTAATTCAAGTCTGGACATCTAATTCAAGAATTCAAGTCTGGACAGATGATCAACAATTTGATTCTCAGCTCCCTTTCTATTTAAATCATCAATTTTCCCTAATACCATAAATTGACATTTTTATCAATTAAGAACCAATTTTTTTCTTCACAGTGCTTAAGAACTTGTGATAAAGGTTCTAAACATGATTCAAATGAAGTTCTAAATGCTAAAAAATCATCCATAAAAACTTCAATCCCTTTTTCAATTAAATCACAAAAAATAGCTATCATACATCTTTGAAATATAGCAGGTGTATTACATAAACCAAAGAGCATTTTTCTAAAAGCAAATGTACCGTAAGGACTGGTAAAAATTGTTTTCTTTTGTTCCTCAGGAGTTATTTGCATTTGATGATAACCAGTATATCCATCCAAAAAATAAAAGTATTTATGCCTAACTAGTCTATCAAACATTTGATCTGGAAAAAGTAGTGGAAAATGATCTTTTCTTGCGGCGAGAATTAATTTTCTATAATCAATGCATATTTGTCATCCTGTGACTTGTCTTTTTTGTATTAACTCATTATGCTCAATCATAGTCTTAATCACTTCTCCTTTCTTAGGACTGCAGTGAATCAGACTAACCCATGCACTATCTCAAATAGAATAGATAATTCCAGCATCTAACCACTTTAAAATTTCTTTCTTAACAACTTCCTTCCTAATAGGATTTAATCTCCTTTGAGGATCAGCCCTGGGTTAGCAGTTCTTTTCCATATGAATTCTATGCATATAAATTGAATGACTAATTCATTTTATATCAGTAATTGTCCATGCAAAAGCTTTCTTGTAACTCTTTAAAGTTTTCATTAAACTCATTTCTTCTTCTGAAGTTAATTTTAAGGAAATTATAACAGGTATTGTTGAGGAATCACCTAAAAAGGCATACTTTAAATGTCCAAGAAGTAACTTCAACTTAAGCTCAGAAGGCTTTCAATTGATGGACAAAAAGATGTATCTTTTTCTGTCGTGTCCAAAACTTCAAAACTTTCTCAAACATAATTTGAATCTTTCTTATAGAAATCTTCACATCGATCTAATTCCACTTCTTGCTTGTGTTCCAATTCTTTCATTTCAGATTTCTCTTCATAGGCTGTTTTGAAGTGACATTCACTTAAATATCTTATTACATCTATTCTATAACATTCATCATTTTTTCCTTTTGCAGGATATTTTAATGATTTGTAATATTAAATGTAACTGTCTTATCATTAACGTGCAAAGTTAATTGCCCTTTCTGCACATCTATCATTGCTCTTCCTGTAGCTAGGAAAAGTCTCCCTAAAATGATAGGTATCTCCTTCTTCCTCCTTATCTAACACAATAAAATCAACAAGAAAGATAAATTGATCCACTTTCACAAAGACATCTTCTATAACTCCTTTAGAATATGTTATTGAATGATCTGTGATCTGCTAACTGACAGTAGTAGGGGATATTTCTAGTAGGGGTTATTTCTCGTGATCCCAATCTTTTAAATATTGATAATGACATAAGGTTGATGCTTACACTAAAATCACATAAAGCTTTCCCATAAAATTTGTCTCCTATTACACATGGAATTGTGAAGCTACTAACATCCTTAAGCTTTTCTGAAAGCTTTTTCTGAATTATAGCACTACACTCCTCTCTAAGTGCAACAATCTTGTTATCTTCAAACTTATTTTTTCTCGTTAAGAATATCCTTCATAAACTTCACATAGCTTAGCATTTGTTTTAAGGCTTCAGCAAATGAAATATTAATTATAAGCTTCTTAAAAATTTCTAGAAATTTTGAAATTTATTTATCCAACTTTTGTTGATGATGCCTCTAAGGAAATGGAGGTGATAGTTTTTCCAAATCAACTTTAAGTGGAGAAAAATGTCTCTTTAAACCTTTTGGAGTGTCCTCTTCAAGCTCTTCAATTTCTTTTCTCTTTACTTCAGTCTTTTTTGAACTCTACCTTCCAATTCTTCTTCCGATTTTAAGTTGAACAGTTGAACAACTTTTACTTGCTCTTGCTCTTTATTATGGTCTTTTGGATTTACTTTAGTATTACTAGGAAGTGTTCTTTGGGATCAATTACTTAATGAATTACTTAATGAATTTGTTTGATTCTCAATATTTCTTATTGTAGCTCTTTGACTTTGTAATTGATTTCCCATTTTTGTAATTGATTTCCCATTGTAATTGATTTCCCATTTATAATACCACTTCTTCTATAGACAACTTCTTCTCCTTAGATTGTGAATTATTATTAAATCCTGGAGGATAAGTAGGTCTATAATTACTATTCCCTTGGTTGTTTCCGTTTTCTTGTTTCAGTTTTCCAATGAGTTAACTTGATTGTTCCCCCATTGCTGATTATCACTACCCGAAGTATTATTCCAATTAAATTTGAAATGGTTCTTCCAACCTGGGTTATAATATTTTGAATATGGGTTATTTTGCTTGTTATTTATGACATTTAAAGTTTCTAATGATGCTTGAGAATCTACCCTAATGAAAGTTTCTAATGATGCTTGAGAATCTACCATTTGACCTAATGAATTCTCTTCAATCATTGCAACCATATGGTTGAGAAAAATTCATTCCAAATTAGTTTAACTTCCTTGAAATTGCAGTAACTTGATTTGCTAACATTGCAAAAGAATCAGTTTCATGAATATTGACTACTTTCTTAAGATTCAACCTTTCAGAGGGTCATTGAAAATTATTTGTAGTCATCTCTTCAATTAAAGCATAAGCGTCATTGAATGGTTTTGACGACAATGAACCACCAGCAGCGCATCGATAATAAATCCAAGAGATCCAACTAATCAATTGTAAAAGATTTGAATTATTAACCAATCTGGTATAATAAGGTGTAGATACTTTCTTAAGAGTTCTTTAAATCGTTCACGTGCTTCATAAATAGATTTCTCTTCAAACTGACAAAAAGATGTAATATCATTTCTAAACTTTGCAGTTTTTTATGGTAGAAAATATTTAGCAAGGATCTGCGCTAAATCACCCCAAGTTCTGATAGATCCAAGTGATAATGAATGTAACCATATCTTAGTCTTATCCCTCAGAGAGAAATGACATCATCTAAGTCTTATAGCATCATCTTATACACCGTCATATTTAAATGTAGCACATAATTCTAGAAAATTGGCAAGATGTAAATTTGGATCTTTAGTTGGTGCTCCCCAAACTGATTATTTGAAACCATTTGGATAATAACGGGTTTAAATTCAAATGAATTAGCCACTACAACGGGTTTTTGAATATTATAACGAAGTTCATCCACCGTAGGGTTTGTATAATCTCTTAAATGTCTAAACTCTTTAGCATTCTAATAATTTTGATTTGTCATTTCTTGAAATTTTTGAATTTTTTAAGTTATTTTTAATTTTTTATTTTTCTAATAGTTCTTTTTAATTCAGAATCGTAAGGCATAAGTTTTGTGGAACTTGAACTATTCAAATAAAACACATAAAATAAAACATAAAATATAAAAAAATAAAAACACACAAACAAGAACTTTGTATAAAAACAACACTATAATATTCCTATAATAAATCATAAAGTTTAAATAAGACTTTATAAAAGTAAAAATTTTGCATTCTTAAAAATTTCTTTAAAATTTTTATTAATTATCCTCGACAACGGCACCAGAAACTTGATCCCGACTTTCTGTATATATGTTATTGCGATGTATGTGATTATATGCTTAATTTTCTTAATAATAATTCTTTCTTTACAACAAAGCCAAAATCTTGATCCAAAGCAAAAGCTAGATAAATTATTTTATATGAAGCAAATAAGAATAAAATAATAATATTTAAATATGGGATACTACTCAAGTTTATGTATCATTATCAAATAATATATGACTTTTTTATTAAGCTCCGAATATCGAACCCACATGGATAAATACAATATGAAACTTCACAAAACAAAAGAAATTAGATAACAAAATTCAACTTAACAAATAATTCTTACTTAAACTCTAGATGCTAAAATAGGAATGAAAGTTCAATTATTTTTCTAAATTTTTTGATAATTTAAAATAAAGTAAGCAACTAATTAACTTAACTAAGTGCTTATAAGATGAAGACAATATAAATAAAATATCTTTTTCCTTATCATGAATCGGTAACAAGTATAGAAATTCTGGTGTGAAAGTAATCTAATTGTGTTGTGTCAAATATGAGCAATAATATTTTTTACCCTTACTAGAGATGTTATAAAAAACATTTGCTAATCTATAATTTGAATAGTCCTGAAGACCGGTTAGGTGGGGAAGATACTAGCTCTCACTCTAGAGTTCCATCTTCTCCCTCCACCTGGGGGCTCACATCTTATATCAAAACCTATAAATTAAATTGGGGGCTTTAGCTTGTCATTCTAAAGTCCTCTAATTCTACACCATTCAAAGTTTATTTCTCTACTTATTTGCACTCAGCCTCATGAACTACATTCTCATCAATGAAATTAAATATAATTTCTACCATTTGTTGACTGAGAAAATGTCATCTCGGATTTTACATGTTCTCGCAACAGATATTAACATCTTAATTGACCAAATCAAGAAGTAAATGAAGTACAATGTTTAAAATCATCACAACTTCTTCCAACATTAAAGTCTCTTACTTCACACAACTTCCTTTCAATACTTAATCACTTATCATTTTAAGAAAAAAGATAAAGAAAATTACTTAAAATCCATGGAGAAAACACAATCACAATTGAGTTTAAAAGTAGAAATCATACACATAAACAAGAAATCTAAATTAAAATCAAATGCAATCACAAAGATGAAAACTTATCTCAAGTTCATTTCCACAAAATGTCTTGAAGTTCCTTTGAATTCTCTTTCTTCACTCACAATACAAACTAAAAACTCAAAATAAAATAAAAACTCAAAATAAAATAAAATAAAAGGTGGTGGCGGCAGTGAAGGGCGGCAGCGGCTATGGCGGCGGTTACTTGGATGAATGATGGTCATCGGATGTGGATTGGCCTCTTCCTTTGATGATCCAATTATTCTTTTATAAAAATAAAGTCCAAATACTCTGCAAAGTGAAGAAGGCAATTTATAAATCAAACGTTAAATAAATTCAAAAAACATAATTGAATGCACAAAGAACAATTTTAAGTATGTTATAATTCTCCGGATTGTAACAAAGTATTCTCCATACTTAAACCATGAAAAGCATATAAATAAAAAAAGCATAAAACGAAATTTACAGGTTCATAAATAAATTAAAAAAATATAAATAACATTCAAGTCTTACCTCGTTAAAATCAAGTCGATCATTACACATAAAAATCCAAATATTATAGAAACAACCATTACATTACTCTTACCGTCTACTTTGCTGGTTCGAGAACAAGAAGAAAATGAGTGTTCGTACGAAGCTCGTTGTTCGCGAACAACTCGTGTTCGGCTCGTTCGCTAAGTTAACGAGCCGAACACGAACAATATTTGTTTGTTCGTGTTTGGCGCTTTTTGACTCGAAATATTATATAGAGTAGTATTTTTAAAAAATTTAATTGCTACAAGGCTAAAAAGATTTATGATCAAATAAAAGTATTAATTAAGAAAATATAATAAAAATTATTATATTAGATTCAAATGAAGTTTTAAATCTTGCATCAATCCTTAACATCTTATGACTACATGATTGGGGTTGTCAAAATGACTATTTGTTCGTGAACGATTTGTGTTCGACTTGCTAAACAAACGAGCCGAACACAAGCTGGGCCTGGTCTCGCTCGTGTTCGGCTCGTTTACACCCCTATGTGTGTGGTGCGTGGGCACTGCGTAAATAAAAGAATAGAGTAATAAAGAAAAATACAATGAATAAAAATTTGCCCGATTGAGATATATTACAAACAAGAAATACTATATATACACATGTTAAAATAATTAGATGGCACTGAATAATATAAATGACTCCAATATTGCGTATGCATGGCATTTCTTTTTCTTAGCTTTTAATCATGACAAATAGGCAATATATTGGGTTGATTTAAACTTAAAACTATTTAAATTTTCAGTAAGATGAAAAATGCATGTGGTAGGCATAGAACATGCTCACTTCGCATGTATATGACAACCTAAATTTGAGGAGTCAAAATTTATTAGTATGTTGGACCATTTCATAAACATTAGCATAGCACTTGACTGAATAAAGAATGCGTGTAAACAATCATACTATAAACATTTATAAGAGGAAAAATTATTACATCTGGAGTACGTACACAACTCTACGTGCGCCCAGTAATATGTTATCATGTATGTTATATCGAGTCTATCTAAAAAAATTAAAATGAAACCGCGGTGGTTATTGGAGTGGAACCGTGAAGGTTATTTGGGAGGGTTATTGGGGGTTATTGGGGCATTAACTCTAATAACCCTTCAATAACCCTCTAATTACTCTCTAATAACCTCTATGATTCCACTCTAATAACTTCTACGGTTCTACTTCAATAACCCCTGCATTAACACCCGCAATAACCCTCCTCAATAACACCCGCAATTTCACGTCAATAACCTCACAATAATCTTCACGTGACGGCATATTATTAGAAGTACGTGCACAAAACTGCGTCCAGACTCTATATAGAAAATTTTCTCGTATAAGAGAACCTCCTGAAGGAGTTGGAGTCAATTGCTGGCACCTAAGTAGATGGAAGCGAGGAAAATAGGTTAGCTGCTTAGTTTTTGAAGGGAAAAATATTCAGACAGACATTCCACGCGGCTTCAAAACAGGAGAGGTAGCAGGCGTGGAGCGCTGGATATGCTCAGGAAACCAAAAAATAAAGAATCCATGAAGAGAGAAATGGATGCGTTGGTGAAGACCCTTAGAAGATTCCACTATCTATTTTTTTTTTGGGTTTTGTTGTTATTTTCTAGATAAACCGGCCTGGTTTACAAGATTAGACCTCAATTGGAATATTTCAAGGCTCAAATGATATGTAAAATTTGTTGGAAGATTTACGTTCATTTCACTTAATTCTTATATATTTCGATATATATTTATAGTCTATATATTGAATCGTTTCCTTTCAAAAATACATGCCTCGGATTAGAGCTGGGAGAAGGAGAGAGAGAGTAGAGCAGTTAGAGAGTTCCCGGCAGAGAAATTGGGGGAAAAAGTCCCTTTATTGATCTTCTGACTCTCTATTTATAGGGACCTATTTGTACAATTACAGAAAAGATAGAACGATTATGGAAACCGCCCATAATGTAATTAATGTGTTGATTTACTTTACAATTTGAGTGTAATACTATGACTATCAATTAGTTGAGTTCAGTTGATCAGAGCGACTGGTCTACGATCGCTCCTACCAAGGTAAAGCCAATCGATCGACTAGTTGTAACTGGACGTCCTAGCAAAAAGTTTGCATATCTTGGACCATAAGCGTAGTCCTCCGATTCGACCCGCCAACATCGCATGTTAGCCGACTTGATCGAGTTATCAATCGTCGGGTGGCTGGTTTAGATCATACTTCTTTAGCCAGACACTTCGATTCTTTGGCCTTCATCCTAAAATTATTGTCGGTACTAAAAAGTTGAGAGTTGTGAAGTTGTCGGCTGCTATGATGGATATCCCAACACCCGTTTTGATTTAATTTAATATATATAATTTGGAAAAAAAAATAGTATTTTGGATCTTGAAAATTACAAGACCGACTTGAAAAATACAAGACCGAACCGATCTCATATCCCCAGTGGTTTAGATAAACGAGCTTAATACCACAAGTAATGTATTCATCCCGAAGGATAGACACACCACTTACTGGTAAGACTCGATTAAATAAACTAAAGATTGTATGACATCCGTTAAGTCTGCAAAATCATTTTTATTATAAGCCGACAAGTTCCCCTATTTAATATGAAGGATTAAATAGGGTTTATATTAAGTTGGGTTCAGAAATACTTCATATAAGCGCAAGCCCCTGTAGTTAATTACATCCTAGACAACCGAAGTCACCTAAGAAAACTCTCATTTTGTAAATATTTCAATTTGAAATAAATTTTACAAATTTCAAATCTTCTTAGTTTATTTCATTTGTTCAATTATTTTTAATTAATTAAAAACTAATTATAATTTATTAATTACTGTAGAAATTAATTTTAATATTTTTGTTAATATATAAAGTAAATAATAATAATATTTATAAAAATATTCAATATTTTTGCTTTTATCAAGCTTACTTGGGGAATATCATGGTGGCCAAAACATATATGCATTAAAGCTAAGCTCTCCTATTTTGTACTAGCATTCATGCCCATTTAAAACCTAATTTTGGTTTAAAAAATTTTTTGGCCTTGAATTGTCTATGCTTCTTCGATATTTTTCATATCTCTTAGCATATTACTCGGTTTGACTTGGCCTTGGTCTTGTTAGAAAACTAATAAGACGATCTACAAATTATTCTTTAACAGATTATGCAATATAAAAGTTTACTATATATAAAAATCACGCTCTTTTTGAGAAAAAAAAAATGTGGAAGGATTTTGTATTTTTTAATGTAAACATTTTAGTCATGAAATTTGTCAGCTTAGTTTAAGAGATAACTTCTATGTTATCTAGCTCCTCCTAATCTAGTATTATCACCAAGTGGCTTCTCTATTGAGTTTCTCTCGGATATGTATTTTTCTCTAATATCTCTCAAATATTATTGAAAGCCTAATTATGAAGTAGCATGTTATTCATATAAGTATTATTCTTCATCATAATGATTTATTAAAAAAGTGTTGTCAATGAAATTGAGAAAAAGCTAGGACACTCAGAATAACAAAATATCTATAAAATAAAGGGAAGATGTTCATTAAAATAATTTATTTGGTTTCCATCTGAATTTATTCACTGGTAAATATGTAGAATTTGATAAATTTTCTTAAAAGTCCATCAAATCTCTACTAATGAATAATTTACGAAGTAAATGTCCATTAGATTTGTATCTTTTATGAATACTACTAGAATTCTTATAACATTAAAAGTTAGTAAAGTTGTAGCCCAAATTCCATCAAAAGTTTTAGAAAGCAACTTCATATTCACGTGTAGCTTTTAATTGCATTAATTATAATGATGAACAATTTAAAAAGTATATTATAGTTAATTCTTTTGCTCATAACTTTTTCATTATGTTTTTAAAGTTATTTATTCACAATTTTTATATGAAGTTATTCAATTTTATTATAATTCATTTTTGATATATTATATCATATAAATTTCCTTATTTCCTTATTATAAATTTCCATATTTTCCTTACTATTTTTCAACATAGAGCTTTTATGAATTTCCTAATCTAGCTTATGTGTTGAGAAAGCTCATGTATCAAATTAGTTGTTGGACCCATTTTTTAAAAATCATTTAAGAATGTTTGGGAAATTTAAAGAGTATTTCATAGTAAACTTTGACTATTTATACAACTAGTAAGGTGAAAAGAAAGCTGAAATATTGATAAACCTAGATTTAGAAATACTTTTAAAATCAAAAGTGTGAAGAAATTGAATAAGGATTTTAAATGATCACATTTTTCATATACTATGGAAGTTTCAATTAGTAAAATCTCTAAGTCAGCTCTAGGTAATACTGTATGTCCAATTCATTTGTATTTTATTTATGCAAATCTAACAATTTTTTCATTAATTATAACATTAATTCACTTCAAAATTCTTTAATAACTTAATTTAAAATATTTTAATCTTATAAAAATGATTTGTTAGTTTTTCTCATCCATTAATAGAAGTGTTATTTTTGCTGTGTTTATTTGTTGTAGGAGAAAATTATGTTGGTTGTTCGATTAGTAATTAGGGAGGCTAGTGATAAAATCCTAAGTAGAGGGGCTTAAGTATGAATGTAAGCTAATTTGGTGTAATCTTACATAAAAAAAGTTGTATATTATTCTCTGAAGATTATATATATTCTTAATTGAATACTTCATATGCTATTACATTTATTAGCATATTTTTCAATTAGAAATTTAACCTCACAATCCTCACTAATCATGCTAGAATTTTTTTTGGATATGTATCATTGGTGTTCAATGATATAAATGGCTCTTTAACTTGGGCAATTGATTTAACATTTTGTTTTTATGTTTATTAGTTCATTACTCACACTTCAAGCTTGCTTTCTTGTACCCATAAGACATTGAACAATATTTTGTATACTTGCATGTTCTTTGTTTGATTAAAAAAACTATGCTAAAATTATTGATTAGAATATCATATTTATACTGCTTAATACTTGAATACTATTGTATTAACATCATATATATCTTGTACACATTATAAACATCTACACTTTTGTGTGTGTGTATATATATATATATATATATATGTGTGTGTGTGTGTGTGTGTGTGTGTGTGTGTGTATATAAGGAAACTCTTGTATGTCTACAACAAGTAGAGATATACCAAGAGGCTATGTATTGCTCAAAACTTGTTACAAAATCTAATGTAGGGGATATCCAAATACTCTACCAAAGTACAAAAAGAGAGGGAGGAGAAACTTTTTCAATTACAGTAGTAGCAGAGAGACTACCCATCTTAGCTAACCAGTTGGCATGTCTATTCCCCTCCCTAGGAATAAAAGAAAAAATTACATTAGTATGAGCCACCATGGATATAATTTTTTGGATCCAATGAATAATATGCCAAGGAGGGTAAACAAGTGCATAAAGACTCTAAACAAGTAGCTGAGAGTCAGATTCTATCATACTTTGATGCATGTATAACAGATTGGAGAACTTAACAACCCAAAATATGGCAATAACTTCAGCTTTAATTGCATCCTTTGCTTTGACAGGGGACAGAAAGAATAGGGAGCACTTCCCAAGAAGATCTCTCCGGACACCCCCAATTCCAGCTTCATTTTGCATGAAGCTCCCATCAGTGTTGAATTTAACCAAGGGTGGAGAAGGCTTCCGCCATTGTATAAGGGAAACTAGTTCATTTTGCTGAAGTTCAGAAGATGTGCTAGTGGGACACAGGGAGGGGATCTTCTTATAATTTGTAAGCTTCAAGATGAAGGCCAAACAACGACTAACAACACTTTTTGGAGGCAAAGTCTTCCATTCAAACTTGAAGTGGTTTCTTGTCATCCAAATAAACCAAGCAACAACACCAAGTGAAGATGGGAGGGGAGCAGCTTGCTTGTCAGTCCAGCTGTCCCTGAAATTTTGCTAGCTGAGGGTGAGAGATTGAATGGAACCATTGTATGCTAATACTTCTTATATTATTTCATTTATTAGTATATTTTTCAACTAAAAATTTATCCGCACAGTCACCATTAATCATGCTAGACTTTTATTTGGATATGTATCAATGGTGTTTGATAATCTAAATGGCCCATTAACTTGAGCAATTGATTTAAAATTTTGTTATTATGTTTATTAGTTCATTACTCACTACTCATAAAATATAGAACAAATATTTGGTATATTTACATGTTTTTTGCGTGATTAAAAAAAAGTATGCTAAAATTATTAATTATTATATATATATATATACACATCATAAGCACATGCACATATGTATGCATAGATGCTTGTTTGATATGCTTATTTCTTTTTCATGTGCATAGCAATTGAGTTTTGATTGAGAAGTTTCAAAAGAAGCACAATCAATTGATCTAATCATAAAAATGAAAGAGCGGCTTAACGACTATTGAGATATCATATTTTTAATTAAAAATGATATTATTAAAAATAAATTACCAAATTTCTAATATATGCTAAAGTTAAATCAATGAGAATTTATTGAAAACAATAATTTGAATTATAATTTTCAAGATTCAAATGATTTTTTTTTTTTTTTTGCAAATTTAAAAACATATAAAATGTAAGAGATAATTAACAAAAAAATCCACCAAAAAAGGAAAAAAAAATTTTTTTTTTGGTCCAATTCCCTGTCCGCTGTTCGGGCAACGTCAGCTTAAAGCCGACAAAACACATAATCCCCGAGAATATGAAGAGATGAAATCAAAATTATTAAATCAAAATTTCCTAATAATTATATTATTTAAATACCTTCAGAAATTAGGAAACAGAGGAAGAAAAATCCAAAACAAAACCGGCGCCCCCACCTGGCTCTCTGCTCGCACTCTTGCCCTCAGATCCTTCGCTTCTTTTCCGTTACTCCTTCCTCCTCCTCTCTCTCCCTCCCCTATATTTATAATTCCTTCTCTCTCTTTCTAGTCCGCCTCAATCTCTATCACTAGATCTCCCGTCGCCGACCAAGCCCCGAGTACTAACCCTCTTACTCTTCGCAGGCTTTGACTTGCCTTACCGCCGCCGTGAGGGATGGGTTTGTGCTACGGAAAGAACATCCATGTAGCGGAGGACGATGGTGGCGGCAACGCTGCCGGCCGCAGTCAAGTCGCGCCTCCTCCAGCGACGGTGAACGGAACCACCCCCACCCGATCATCCGCCGCCAGCCCTTGGGCCAGCCCGTATCCCCACGGCGGCGCTAGCCCACTTCCAGCTGGCGTTTCGCCGTCGCCTGCGAGGTCTACCCCTCGTAAGTTCTTCCGTCGACCTTTCCCACCTCCATCACCTGCGAAGCACATAAAGGCTTCCCTCCTCAAGCGCCTCGGCCCGCCAAAGCCCGTCGGGAGTCCGATCCCGGAGGACGGCGGCGGCGGGGAGGACCGCAGGCCGGAGCGGCCCCTGGATAAGAGTTTTGGATATGGGAAGAACTTTGCGGTCAAGTATGAGCTGGGCAAGGAGGTTGGGCGGGGGCACTTTGGACATACGTGCTCCGCTAGGGCGAAGAAGGGGGATATTAAGGGGCAGCTTGTCGCCGTCAAGACTATCTCTAAAGCTAAGGTGCGGTGGTATGTGAAAGAGGGGGTTTCTCCTCATATCCTCTTATTTTGATCTTGTTAATCTTGAACTTTGTTTTGTCATTGGTTTGCCACTGAATGACTGACTGTCTGATTTCGGTTATGGATTCTCGATCTTATGGTACTTGTTCGAATTTGCTTGTGTTTCTTCTGTGGTGATTCTTGTTCTGTCTTGGAGCGTACATTTAGGTTTCGTGCTGGCTGGATACACGTAATTTTAGACTTTTTTTACCCACTTCGAACTTTATCAAATAATACAATATGATTTAATCTTGGACTTGGTAAATGCTATTGACCATTCACAGCTTCAACTATATGGACGCATTCTGGATAGATGTTACAATTTTTTGACTTGGCTTTTGGGCTGCGTAACATGTTGATAGTTGTCTAAAAAAAGATTGGAGTTTTTTTTTTTCTTTTCAATTTGCTCTGTTTTAAATATATCCATCTTCTCTGGGGAGATAAAACCTCCAGTATTTTTTAACAACCCATCCGTCACTCTCCTTGGAAAGCTCGTTTCTCACAGAAATTTAAAAGAATTTTGAAATGATGAAAGCTTGATTTTCTAATTTTACTTCTCAAAATTGCTTACCAGTATGTTTTTGACACTCTAAATTTTATCATTTTTCACCTTATTTTAAGCATCAATCATTTCCATTGTGAATGTGTACGTGAATGACTTCACTGAACTTTTTTGTTTATGCTTTTCTCTTTTAGATGACAACACCAATAGCTATTGAAGATGTTCGTAGGGAGGTGAAGATTCTGAGAGCTTTATCTGGACATGCAAATATGGTCAAGTTTTATGACGCATGTGAAGATAGTCTTAACGTGTACATAGTCATGGAGTATGTCGCTACTTTTTTATGAGTTATTGATCACTGTTTTGCTTATGGTTTGCCTTTAAGAAACAGCCTTGAGTTCTTGATTTGGGCATTTTATCTTTTTTTCAGCTCAAGAATTTTTCCTTATTTTTCCTTTGATAAGCTTTTTTTTTTTGTTTTCTCTTTTTTTCTTTTAGGATGTGCGAAGGTGGAGAATTGTTGGATAGAATCCTATCAAGGTGATTCAAATACATTCAAATTATATGTGGGGAAATGTACTTCTGTCTATTTTAATTGTGATCACATGCTTTGTTATAACTATTTGGAATGTCTACATCATCATTAGATGATACATTTAAGATTTCTTATTTCTTTAATTTGTCTTGGCTAAAAAGAGGAGGGAGGTACACGGAGGAAGATGCAAAAGCGATTGTTCTGCAAATCCTTAGTGTGGTTGCCTTTTGTCATCTACAGGGTGTTGTACATCGTGATTTAAAGCCCGAGGTATGATTGACAATTTTTTTTTTTCTTACATCATACTATGTTGCTTATACTTATTTTTTGCTAAACTTGTTCACAGAACTTTTTATTCAGTACTAGAGAAGAAAATGCTCCCATGAAGATGATTGATTTTGGTCTTTCTGATTTTATTAGGCCAGGTAAGTTTAAAATAATGTACTTAATACTTTGCTATTAGCGTGGTGGAAATTTTGAACTATTGCCAGTCATTCATGCTTTATGGCCAAGTCACTGGTGCACTATCATATTGATTTAAGATCCATGGAACTTATATTAATGCTAGTTTGAGTCTTCAATTTGCATCTAATTTAATGGGATACTCTTAATAATGTACTTTTGGTCTTGAAGTTGTGCTAGACTTCAATTTTCTGGGTATATTACTTTTTCTTTTTCGTTTGATGTTGATTTTTTTTTTGGTGTTATCTTTTGAAGAAATTAAGAAGTTTAACTTTTCTTTGCCGTAGTGGATTACAATGTGTCATTAGTGTTGACAGTTTTCATCATGTTGGATTATTGTTGAAACTAATGTTTTCTGATGACTCCTTGCTTGAATAAACTGAAGGACTTATTTTGAACTAGCGATTCTTTATGGATGTGCATGTTTTTATGTTTTTGTTGCCTTGTCTTTTCCTTGAGCCATCCAATGCTTACAAATGTGCTTTTATTCATGGATTCGTAATATTGCCTTTATTATAGGAATATCATATTGATACAATTACATTAATGGAACTATCTGTCAACACCACTTTGCCAGAGGAAATACTATTTGATATCATAGTTTTTATAGATCTAGTTTTTTTTCTTATTGTTACATGATTTTTTTTTATCCTTAGCTAGTATATTGGGCTGGTTTTTGCTAGTATAATATAGAATGATTTAAAATTTTCATTCAAATAAGTGTTATATTGTTGCTTTTTTTTTTTTTTTTTTTTTTTTTTTTTGGCTTTTGGTTTCTGCTTTCATGCAACACTATTGTTATTGAACAACAATTATTTTCCTTTTTTAAGGGCCAAACACCAGCATTGATAGCCAATGTTGTAATGCAAGAATTTAGTGGCTAACACGTTCAAATAAGATGTATAATTGAATATTGTTTCTTCTTACATGAAAAAAGATTTCCTCTTGCTTGATTTATCATCATTTTAGGGCTACTTTGTGATTTGTAGACTGCCCATGGGTCTGTTGAGATTTGGTCATTAGATCATCACCCCCATCCCTTCTCCGTCTTCTTTGGTAGGTTTCATGAATCAGAAGTGCTTAGAATTTCCTGCTACACTCTTTTGGGCTGTAATGTGGCCCTTCTCAAGGACCAAAGGAGGATTACAACAGTTAGTCCTTTAATTCACACCTCTAATTTGCACTTACATGGAAGATTGGTGTCTGTGCAGTATTGAATACTTCAATCGAACTCTTCTCCAATGATTATAATTTTTGTTGTAGAATCATGAATTACATAATTCCCTCAAATTGATTTCTTAGTTTCACTTCTCATTGTCCTAGAGTTATTTCTGGTTGGTCACCTCAGTAGTTCATTCAAATACTACACAAATTCCTCTCAAAAGCATGAATTGTGTTTATAGAATCATATTCTCATAAAATGATTTGATATCTCATCCTTTTTCTTTTTTTGTTGCAAGTGTAATTTCTTCTTTCGTCTTTCGTTTAGTTGGCTCTCGCTCTCTTCCATGCTCCAATCACAATATTTATTCTATCCATATTGTTATTGCAGATGAAAAACTTAATGACATTGTTGGTAGTGCCTATTATGTTGCTCCTGAGGTCTTGCATAGGTCATATGGTACAGAAGCTGATATTTGGAGCATTGGTGTTATCTCATATATCTTGCTATGCGGTAGCAGACCTTTTTGGGCGCGGACAGAATCAGGAATCTTTCGAGCTGTGTTGCGTGCAGATCCTAACTTTGATGATTTTCCTTGGCCATCTGTATCTGTAGAAGCTAAAGATTTTGTTAGAAGGCTTTTGAATAAGGATTATCGAAAAAGAATGACTGCTGCACAAGCTCTAAGTAAGTTTAACCTTCCACAAACCCTATCATTTGTTATGGATAGCGTTATGACAATAGTTCAATTATTTGTATTGGCTAATCCAAAGTCTCTTTTGGTGTGATGTTATATTTGGCAGCAAACTTGGTTTTGATTTAGTTATCAGGGGAGTATAATCAGTATTTCATTCTTTGCAGCTCACCCATGGTTACGAGATGAGGAAAGACAAATTCCTTTGGACATACTTATCTTTAAGCTAGTGAAATCTTACCTCCGAGCTACTCCTTTCAAGCGTGCTGCCCTGAAGGTTTGTCATTCACTCTTGAGTTCAATATTTCTGATTGTTTTTAGAACAGACCCTGCTTTTGGAATGGCTGGTTTTTCTTTTAATTGTTTATGTGGAAAATCTGGAAAGATTCTATGAACCATAGGACCATCTAACCTTCAATCTCCCAAGATTGAATCGGGAGATATTTTTGGAAACCTCTTAACTAGCTTTATTCTCTTCATATTTTTGTTTTTTCTATAATTCTAGGATATTTACTTTTCAAATATAGATTAGATATATTTGGTAAGTTTGTAAATAAGGAGGATTTGGTTTTTCTATATATATGTACCCTATATGTGTATAATAAAGCAAGCTAGTATTTACCTCCCAAAGTCTGTTTTCTACATGCTATCAAAGATTTAGACTTTACCCTAGCAGTTAGACCTCCTCTGCCAGAGTTGGACCTCCTTTCAGAGCCGGAAATCCTTCCTGCAGGCCTCTTTCTCCCTCCAGTCTCCTTCCTTTGCGTTGGATATCCCTGCAGATAGCCGGAAATCCTCCCTGCAGGCCTCTTTCTCCCTGCAGTCCACTTTCCTGATGCTTGAAATCCCTGCATGTAGCCAGAAATTCTCCCTGGAGGCCTTTTTCTCCCTTTCTCGGTCCTTCCCTGCAACAGAAATCTTTCTCTATTCTTCTCTAGTTGCAGAAATTTTCTTTTTGTTCCTTTCCTGCGCCAGCCATTTCTCCATTTGCAGAAGCAACGGGCAACAACCACCCTAAATACGCATAAGGTTTATAACCAAGTATGAGATGAAGATGTCAAGTTCTACTCCATAGATTAATTCTGAGTCAGAGGTTGAGGATTCTGTCCAGACGACTCCTGAACTCTATTTTATCACAAATCATAACTATCTATAGTGGTCTAAATCTGTGTTCATGTACCTTTGTGATAAAGGGAAAATCTCACAGGAGAGGGCATAGTTCATAGATCATTGAACCTAACCACCACACAGAAGAATCAAGACTATATGGTTATGTTTTGGTTGTTCAATTTAATAACCACTGAAGTATGAGAAAACTTTTTGCTCTATAAACTGCCAGAGTAATCTTGTATGTTGCAAAAAAAAACATACTCCAACATTGAGAACACTGCAGAATTGTTTGAGATCAAATCCAAGTTTCATGACATTCATTATGGAGAAGTAAGTGCCACTCAATATTTCAACACATTGACAAACTATCGGCTACAATTGGACATATTTGAGACACATTTGAAATGTTCGCATGATGTCGTAATGTTTTTTATGTCCATCATTGAGATAAAGAGAACCATAAAATTTTGATTCAATTAACCGTGCTTGAAGACTACACGTATTTTCTCCAAAAAATATCTTAACGTTGCTGGTAAACCAATGAAGCTACTCAAGTAGTCTCCTGATTTTGACCCCAATCATGAACCAATCATGAACCTCTTATGATTTAGTCTACCTGGTCTCAAGCTGCATTTTTTTCATCATCAGGTTCTCTATTTTATTGATGTCATACTTGGGGACCCTATGAAGCTAGAAAAATTGCCCAAAATAGACCTTTAGTTATCGAAAAGCTTTTCTGTTGCCAGAATAATTGTGGAAAGAGATACTACTTTGTTTGATGTTACTGAAGTCTGGTTGGGCACAATGCATAATGAATATTGACAACAAATCACCATGGAGCATAGATGTTCTTATTGTTCTCATTGTAAGATGTTTGGGCATACTCTTGATAAATGTCATAAGCTTCACCCTAATTTGAAATCTAAAGATAAAGTGAATAAGAATAGTTCTAAGGATATATCTGTATCACCTGGAGAGAAAGCTACCACATGACAGATTTTGGTGTCTGATTCTCTTGCCCTTGTCGTTACTCTTACTACAAGTGATGTGATACTGATACCTTCAAATCTCATAGAAAACAATACTGATGGACTATTACCTATAAATGATAGTGTTCAGACTGATAATCAGGAGAGCCTCGTAGCTCCACTTCTTCAGGAAGTATCCGGTGTAGAGGCAACTCATACTTCACATATACTAGAACTTATTGTGGGTACTACGGATGGTATTCCTTCTGCTTCAGCTCTACCACCCCATCAGACTGATTCTTTGGATGAGGAAGGACAAGTTTATTCCAGGAGGAAGAAGAAGAATGCAAGCCGATTTCAACTCGGGAACATATTGGATGATAGATTGGTTACTACTGACAATGGCAATAAACAACTTATTAACTTGCTCCTTCCCTAAAACAAGAGGCAGAGACAAGACCAAATTGGGTCGCTCTCTAGCTACCTGATTATGTATTTCGACACTGTCAGACTTTTTATTTTAGCATCTAATGTATTTTCTGTTTTTTCTAGTTTTGAAACCTTTTGTGGTTTTTTGTGTGGACAGAGTGCCATACTTGGGCCTTCTCACGCATTGTATCTGTATTTTTTTTTCTATTTAATACATTAGCCTTTTTTGGGCTTTAAAAAAAAAATCTACTCGTGAAGAATTTGCCGAGGTCGGGAGAGTAGAAAGCAGAAAGAAGCTAATACAGACTGAATCAGGGGGTTCATTAAGTATTGAAAGTCTAGCCCTGTACACCCATAATTCTTCCCATGGCTCACAATTCAAAAAGAACCGTCCCACGTATGACTGTTGCAAGAAGATTGAACATCAAAGACATGTTAGAAACTTCATGGAAAGTTTGCAGACTTAAAAGATAGACAGTGAAGGAAAGATGAAGTGAAAAAGGCTTATGTCGCAACTACATCCAATGGATTGATTGAACCATTCACCAAGGAACAACATAAAGTACTAAAGAAACTCCTTGGAGGTAATTCAGAGCTACACACAAACCTCGTGACACACCAATGTATTACATTCTTCTCTTATATTACTAGTAATTGGAGATTTAAAACTTGGATCATAAATTCAGGAGTTTTTGATCATATGAACAAAACCATAAATAATCTAGTCTACTATCAAGAGATTTTTACATCTATATCAGTAAGACTTGCAGATTGGTCACACTCAAACATTATTGGAAAAAAAGAGATGTCGACCTCTCTCAAGCTATTACTCTTTTTTTTTGTTTTATATGTTCTGTAACTGGACTATAATTTAATCTCAATCAATAAGCTTACTTATGATATAAAATTTATAAATAATTCCTTGCTAATCCTTGTGAATTTCAGGTGGTGGAATTTGGAAAGGTGATTGATAGTGCTGAAATGTATCAAGACTTATACCTGCTTAAGGAAAGTCTATATCTAAACAAAAAATGATCCCACCTCCTTATTAACCCCAATTTATGAGCCTGTTGAGTCTATATGTCTATCGACAAAATATGTTATGGCATGACATTATTGTCGGGGTCGTCTTAATTTCAATTATGTTGTTAAGGTATATTCTCATTATTTATAGTTAAAAAAACTAGTTTTTATTAATATGAAATTTGTTAACTTGTCAAAGACACTAGAAATATTTATCCTATGACCAATTATAAACCCTCACATTTTTTTTTCATTATCCACAATGATATTTGGGGACCTTCGATAGTGAAATCTTTAAGTTGGGCTGGATGGTTTGTTTCATTTTTGGATGATCACATTAGAACTACTGGAATATTTGTAATGAAGGAGAAAGCTGAAACAACCCAAATCTTCTAAAGCTTTCATTATATGATCCAAACTCAATTTCAATGCAAAATCAACTCCTCTAAAATGATTAAAAAAAAGAAATATTTTAACTCTATCTTTGGAGCTTTTCTTTCAAAAATTGAAATCATCTATGTGAGTTCATGTATTGATACCCCACAACTAAATATGATAGTTGAGAGAAAGTACAAACAACTCCTTAAGGTATCCCACTCAATTATTATGTCCATCTAGTTCCAAAATATTTTTGGAAAAAAAAACAATTATTACTGCTACATACTTTATCAATTGAATGTTTATCAATGTGCTTAACTTTGAAACACCACTTCATGTTTTAATGTTTACCTATCCCCACATCAGAGCTTTCTCTTCTGCGATATCACTTAATCTTTGGGTGTGTATCTTCTGTTCTCATCTATTTCCAAAATTGCACAAAACATGACTCTAAATTTATCAAGTATATTTTCCTTGGGTATGCTTCAAACAAAAATGGGTACAAATGTTACTCTCTTATTACCATAAATTACAACTCCATGGATGTCACATCTTTTTAAAATCAACCCTACTACATCAAATACGATGTTCAGGGGGAGAATGCAAAAGAATATTAATTTTGGGATGCAGTTGAAGACATCTACAAGACCACAAAGCCTACTTATTTTCCATCCCCACTTCCATCTCTTCCACCTAATCCTTTGATCCTTATTGAGGATGCCAAAACAACCCAACGTGAAGTTTATAATAAAGAACTTTGTGTGTCCATTAAGGAAAAGAAAAATCTTAAGTAGGTGGAACAACTTGTAATTATAAAATGCTCCTACCAAAATTCGGAGAGGAGTCTTTTACTCATGAGTTATTTCTTTCTTCTTTTGGTGCTGATCACAAGAAAAGTTGTACTAGATACCCAATTTAGGAGTATGTAGCTTATGTGAAGTTATCCTCAGCTTATAGAACATTTTTATCTAACTTTGATAGTGTACATATATCGAAGTCCACTCATAAAGCCCTTGAAAATCTTGAATGGAGAAAAACAATTGAAGAGCATTGAGTACTAAAACATAATGATACATGAATTCTTACTAAACTTCCTTAAGATAAGAAGCCAGTTAGATACAAACGGGTACTCAACATCAAATATAAATCTGATGGGGTTTTGAGAGGATCAAAGCTAGATCCGTCGCAAAAAGTTTCACTCAAGCTAATGGGATTGATTATCAAGAGTTTTCCGCATCAGTTGCCAAACTGAACACTATTAGAATTCTGCTTTCAGTAATAGCTAGCAAAGATTGCATCAACTTAGACATAACAAAT
The DNA here is from genome assembly GCF_001263595.1 of Phalaenopsis equestris. Classification (NCBI taxonomy): domain Eukaryota; kingdom Viridiplantae; phylum Streptophyta; class Magnoliopsida; order Asparagales; family Orchidaceae; genus Phalaenopsis; species Phalaenopsis equestris. The sequence continues at coordinate 544,250 of NW_018164816.1, forward strand.
GTCTTCTTGAATGGGAATCTAAAAGAAGTGTACATGAAGATACCACCAAGACTTGAGAATGATTCAAACCAACGCGTAGTATGCAATCTTAGGAAGTTTTTCTATTGGCTTAGGTAATGAACAAGGGCGTGGTTTGAAGGGTTTGCTAATAATATGAGATTTAATGGGTATTCTCAAGGCCAAGCTAATCATACTCTCTGTTCACAAAACATATTTATGAAAGTAAAATTGCTACACTTAGTATGTTGGATGATTTGATTCATACTGGTGATGATAAAAAGGAAATTGAAGAACATTGGAATCTTGGTATGGAGGTAGCAAGGTCTAAGAAAGATATTGTTGTATCACAAAGAAAATACATCATAGATCTTCTAAAGGAGACAAGATTAATTGGATGCAAACCTGCTGATACTCCAATGGGTCCTAATAAAACGTCTAACAGGGAGGAAGAAAATATATCTGTGTATAAGGGAAGATATCAAAGAATGATAGAAAAACTCGCCTACCTATCACATATTAGATAGATATTACATATTATATCAGCATTGTGAGCCAACTCATGAATAACCCAAATGAAGAATATTTGGAGATAGTGTAGAGGATTTTGAAATTCCTCAAATATACTCATGGTTATTAATAAATTTTTTAAAGAATTAGAAACAAAGTGATAGAAGTTTACACTGATGCTAGCTATGCTGGGGAACTCACTGACAGAAGGTTGGTAACAGGTTACTACTCCTATGTATGGGGAAATATGGTTACATGGAGAATAAAAAGCAAATTGTTGTTTCTAGAAGCCGTGCAAAATCTGAGTGTAAGACACTCGCTTTGGGAATTTGTGAAGGGATGTGGATTCAAATATTGTTAAGGAAATTAAGGTGTACCTCCAAGCCTATATAGATTTTTTGTGATAGTCAAACAGTTATAAGTATTGCCAAGAATATTTTGCATTATGACAGGGCCAATCACATTGAAGTTGAGACACTTCTTTTCTGAAAAGGTTAATGGTGAGATTTACAACTTGCCTATGTCCCGACATGTCAACAAGTTGTTGATATCTTCTCCAAATCTCTTCCTTTAAGTACATTCTCAAAGTTCAATACCAAGTTTGGTTTCTACAACTTTTACGACTCAGCTTGAGTGGGAGTGTGGAAAATCTTAAAAGATTTTGAGAATCGTAGGACCAACCACTCTTGAATCTCCCAAGATTGGCTTGGGAGGAGATATTTTTGGAAACCTCTTGACTAGCTTTATTCTCTTTGTACTTATGTTTTTTGTTATTTTTATTTTAGGTTATTTACTTTCCAAATATAGGTTAGATATATTTGTTAAGTTTGTGAACTAGGAGGATTTGGTCCCTATTGTCTTCTAATTGAAAGAATTACCAGGCCATCCAATGAATTTCTTAAAAAACTGCCATGTTCCGAACACCATCCATGTTATATTACAATCAAGGTCTTTCTCTTAGTATTTTTTGAAACATAGAGGATTATATTAATTATCACATGCTCATTTCTTCTCATTATAATTTTTCAAATTTTGGTTTTTGTTTAGGAAATATGGACGTTGTTTAGTTAGAATGTGTTGTTTAGTTAGAATGTGTGGTGGATGGTACATTAGAATGCAATGTGAAACCTCTATACTCATCACTAATGCTTGTCTTAAACATCTTGATGGTTTCATTGATCACTGGAGACATGTTCTTGTATTTCTTAATGTTACTCATCTAATTTTTTTAATTTTCTGGTGTGAAGATATAATTTAAAATCCATCCAAGATTTAACATTAATCTCGCTATCACAGCATGAGCAACACTTTTTATAAAAACGTCCATTTTACTTTGATCAAAACAATTCAAGTGCTGTGGTTAAAACCAAGGCTTTCATTTTGTATGATGCATTCATGGTATCGCATTAAATTGTTAAATTTGCTGCTAAGTTTTTTGGTCTTACAAACTTGTCCTTTTTTGACGTTTAAATATGTACAAATTTGTTAGTTTTTTAGAAATTGGTTTTATCTTTTATTTTTATTTTGGATACTTTTTTTTTTACTATTTTGCAGGCTTTATCTAAGGTATTAACTGAAGACGAGCTTATCTATGTAAGGTCACAGTATCAGCTATTGCAACCTGGTAAAGATGGGCGTGTTTCTCTAGAAAATTTTAGAATGGTTAGTACAATTATTTTCAGTCCATCCGTTCAATTTAAATAAGACTTTGGGTGCAACTAAATTGTAATTTTGTCTTATTTTATATGCTTACATTCTGGCGGTCATATGTATTTTTTGAACTCACTGCAGGCCCTTCTACAGAATGCAACTGATGCTATGAAGGAATCTAAGGTTCCAGATATCCTAAATGCGGTCTGACATTTATAATTTTCAAAGCTGCTGCTTATTTCTTAACATTCTTATTCCCATTCTTTTGGCATGAACATTTTATACAGATTTTTATATTTTGCGGCATGTCATTAGTTTGTTTTAAGAATAATTTGAGGCATTGCCATTAAGCTGTTGTTTTACTCTTATTTACCTTGGTTGGACCTATATCTTGATAAAATTGTATTCTCTTTGGTTTTGATTCTATTTTTTAATTTTCTGCTGTCTCAAAACACATTTTAAGACCAGATTGATGCTATGTAAGTTGTGGTTACCTTGATGGCACCCAAGCTTTCGAAGAATTTACTCTTGACGGGCTCAGCTTCGTTGTCCCTTGTACTTGTAACTCTTTTGAACTCCAATTACAACAGCTTTCCCAACATCCTGGAGCCTTCTCAAAGCCCAATCTCTTTTGTTCAGCCTTAGTTAGCAGTGATTTTACTACCTTTAGCATCTTCCTGTATAGTGGACCCCAATTGTAAATAGCATCAAAGGAGAGCAATTTTGTGAGATGCTGAACAAGACAGTGGATGTTGGGAGGAAAATTTCATGGGAAGGACATGGATAGACCTGCGAGGTTCGGAGTTTATGAAACATTGTTGTTAAGGGTGAGTTTGATGTTCGCCTTGGTTCCCTTGTGAGGTAAGGTTAAGTCCATTACGCTTCACACCTTCCAAGTAAGTGCCATAATAAGACATTTCCAAGATGAAAGCACATTATTTTGATTGGAGAAATGTACAAATTGACATGAAGCAATATGGAAAGAGCCTTAGAGTTAGGAGAAATGAGGATGCTAAAAGAAAAGAAGGTACATTAGGTGCGAGCACGTTATTTTGATAGGAGAAATGGTTTTTTATACTTAAAATGCAAAAAATGTCCTAATTTATTTTGATGTAGATTTGACATGAAGCGTCGTGGAAAATGTATCAAAAGGTGGAGAAATGAGGATCATATTAGAAAATAAGTTACATCAAATGTCTGTGTAGAATCTTAAGTTTTGTAATAATTAATCTAAAGGATAAGGGAGTGAGGGAGGGAGAGGACTACAAATCTAGCTAGATGAATTCAATGTAGGAGAATTGAAGTAGTAGAGAGAAGATGAACTCAAACGAAATGCTATAGAGTGAGGCAAGAGGTGTCATGTTGAACATCATATTGATTATCAAGGTCCTGTTACAAGATCAAAAACTAGAGGGTTAATCAAGATCAACGTCTATTAAGCCATCAAGCATATGATGATCAAAAGCATGAAAAATTTAGATTAGAAAAAATATAGTTGAATTTAATATTTGTATTCAAAATTTAAGCTATAAATTTTGGATTTCCAATCTTAAGTTTCAAACTTCATATTTATGCTCTAGAATGTTATTTTCTTTCATTTAGAATTATCCTAGAATTCCTTTAAAGTATTGTTTGGCTAACCAAATTTAAATCTCCTATTCAAATATGAAGCTTGCTTAAAAATAGAATATTTGAGTGATTACCCTCAGTCCTCTCTTTGTTTGGCCAACCACCCATTCTATTTATTATTTTAAATCATTTTAAATAATTACTGGAGATGAATGAAAGTTCGTTTTGGTTTAGTGAAAACAATTTTAAAATTAATTCTCTTGTGGTTGGTAATTGATGGCCAACCTTGGCTTCTCCTTGGTGGGAGGGCTAGTTGCGTATCATGTTGTCTCCATCTCTAAGTGTACTCAACTGATAATAATATTCATCCCATGTATTATGTTGACCTTTATCTCTAACCCTTCTCAATTGATAATAACGTTTGCCCCACTTCCTTCCACCTCCTTGAGGCTTTCTCCTTTGCAACACAGATAATTTTAAACTTAAAATAGAAGTTCTCAACCTAGACTAGTTCTAGGCTTATAGTTTTTCCATCCACAAACTTCTAAGCCCCTTGGAATCCATCCGCCAACTCCAAAATAATCCTCCACCCATTCACCTAAACTCGTCCAAGTCATTATGGCAGCTAGATACCCCATTAGCCCGCTCCTTTACTTTTCCAACACTATTTAGGGCAGCCTACCAAACTAGAGTTCCCAATATTTAGTCTTAGGAATCCTCCATCTGTAAGCCTAAAAATTTTAAGAAGCCTCTCTACCCACTTCATTTCTAATCTCTAGACATTCCATACTCGATCTAAAGTCAATATAAGCTCCATTATTCTTCCATCCTAATTTTATAAATCAAAACAAGGTGCTATTGAATTTGACCCCCTCTACATGGCATGCATGACCTCCACTTTAAAAGGATACCACACTCTACACACAATTGTCCTCTTTCTAAGGGTCTCCAACACATTAAGTCACTTTACAATAAATTTAAGCCTTGGTTTCCCTTTATTATTAAGGTTTATCATTAAATGACAGCGGGGTGCAATCCGATTCTTCCAAGATTATGTACCTAGGTGGATGATGGCTAACATGATGGCGTGATGAGGTTGTGGTTCATGTTAAAAGCTTAAAAAAAGGAACTTGGACAAGTTATTGAGTTTTTTGATAGATTTTTGGTCAAGATTTGCTTACATGGGATGGCAAAATTTTTTTGGGGGAAATGGGTGAGGACCTCCGTATATGAATTTTTGAATGTTAACTAATGGAGGTGATTTTAGGCCAATCTGACACGTGGGTAAGAAATAATGAATTTTTTTCTTAGATCACCTATTGTAGCTGGTCTAAGATTTGCATCAATTCTACAATAGGTGTTTTTCATCCAACACTTATTTAAAGATTGCATCAATTCTACATAATTTAAAATTCAAAAAAGCTGAGAGAAATGAAATATGAGAGCTGACCACACAAAGAGGGGTAGATGTGGTAGCCACTCAAACCATCTTACCTTTATGCAAGCTTCAAAGTTGAATGGGGGAAGTTGCTTTGACAGGCCAAACTTGCATGAAAGTGCTTTGAAATTACTCTAAATGAAAGGAAATAACATTTCTAAACTCTACACTTGAATTTTGGCATTGAAGTATTGAAATTTTAAATTTAATGTTTCATTAAATATAAATATTAAATTCAACTACAATTTTTTTTAGTCCTGAGTGGAAGGAAATACCATTCTAAAGTCTACACATGAATTTTGGTACTGAAGTTTTGAAAATTTAAAATCTAAAGCTATGTTTAATTTGAAATCAAATCTGTCTTTCTCCGAACTATCTAAAATGACCTAAATGTTAATTTAACATAAATTAAATGTAATAAATTCCAAATCTTGATTTAATAGATCTTATAATATTAGGATGGCTTAAACCTAATGTATCATGTTTCATCAGTTTTTTGGGGCTACAAAAAAGTCGTCTGAAGAGTTACAGTGTTGCTAGTGGAAGAACAGAAGGTCATCAACTATGCTACGGAGCAGCTAAAATTCATTATGAAGTGGATAGATGAATGAAAAATCTATCTTAGAGAAGGTGGTAGTATTGTGAAATCCATTCCAAGAAGGAACAAAGTGGATGGACATCATTGTTATCCTCAGTAGTGATAGAAGACTTGTCATAGATAGTCTTGGACATCAAAGCTCTAAAATTCATTAAAGCTTTAGAAGCTCTTCATGCACATAAAATAAATAGACTCAAAGCTAACATCACTTTTTGGCTAAGTAAACAAGGCCAACTTTTTTTAATAAGGTGCGTGGAGTGATTTGAGCAAGAAATTGAGTGAGTGGTGCAAGAGAGTGGGAAGGATGCAGAATGAGGGTTGAACTTTTGATTAGTTCAAGCAGTTGTTGTGAGACTTGAGTTATGAAAACATACAAGATCACAAGTAATATATGAGCAAAAGTGAAAGCAGGTCAATCATTTTGAGTGTGGGCAACTAGTTGGGGTGCATTCGGTTAGAAAGAAGGTGAGCACGGGTTCTTGAGTGACATAGCATACATGTGCTTATGCTGAAAAAGGGCACACTAGCAAAAGAGGATGTAGTCAGGCTGCTAGGGTAGGTGAGATATGGCAATCACAATTGAAGAGATGGCGAAGCCAAAAAAGATGGAGATGACATCATTATATTTTTAGAAGCAGTCATGTGAATATGTGATATGGACATTTTTTAGAAGCATGGAACTCTAGGAAAAATGTGTGGGGCGTGAGAGGTTGATTTGCAGAAGCATGGTGCAAAGAGTGGAGAAAGTTGATGGATGTGGGCATGGGTGTTGAGTTGGCGTGGAGTGGTGCAAATCACATCCAAAGTTACAAGCAATGAGAAGTGGATCGATAAGGATTACGACTATGATGAAGGCTTTGATACCAATTTGCTATAGTGCAGTGCAACATAAATATGCATTGATTTAAAAGAATTAGAGACATAAAGAGATAGGATAAGTAGTTGAATGAATGAATGAGGAATGGAGCAAAGTTAGAGAGAAAGAAGTATAAGGAACTCGCAAAAAGAGAAGATTCATTGAAGTGTCCATAAGAAAAATTCAATCTCAATTCATTTATAACCCTCCTCACTTATTATAGAAATATGAGTGCATGTAGGATCGATCTTAAAATCAAATATATCTTTCTCAAAATTTTCAAGAATTATTTAAATTGATAATTTAACATAATATAAATAAAAAATTTTCAAAACCACAATTTAAATAAATTCCAATAAAATTAAAAATAAACAAACCTAATTTATTATGCTTCAATGGATGATGATAAACATGGAATACATAGTGACATTATATTTTAGATTTTGCTATAATCTTAAAATTTTATAACTATTGAATTTATCAGAACATTTTTGGTATTTTGGTTGATATTTATACTAGAGTTGTTACTTGTGTTTGAACAGAAGGAGGATTGACAAAGTATTTTCCTATGTCAGTTGGATTATAGTAGGGATCGACTTTAAGCCTATATATTTTTGCTTTAGTTATGGATGCTCTTACCGGACCTTTACAGGAGGAGGTACCTTGGTGTATGTTTTTCACTGATGATATCCTTCATGTGGATAAGATTGAAGAAAGAGTTTAGGAAAAACTTGCATTATGAAGGTGTACATTGGAGTCTAAAGACCTTGGTTTGAGTAGAACTAAAACTGAATATATGGAATGTAATATTAGTAGTATTAGTAGCTATAGTGACAGAGTTGTAACTTTGGGTTATCATATCATTAAAAGGTGTGAAAGTCTTGGATATCTCGGGTCTACTGTTCAAAGTGATGGTGATATGGATGAGGATGTTATTAATAGAATTCAAGTTTGTTGGTTGAAGTGGAAGAATGCATCGGGGCTATTATGTGATAGAAAAGTACCGCTTAGACTAAAAGAAAAATTTTATAAGATGGTGAGACCTGCAATGTTATATGGGGCGGAATGTTGGCCTTAAAAAGAGAAGCATAAAACAAAGTTAAGTGTTGCTTAGATGAAAAAGCTTTGGTGGATGAGTGGCTTGACACTTAGAGACAAAATGCATAATGGATGTATCCATGATAGGGTTCGTGTAGCTCTAGTGGCGGATAAGTTTAAAGAGTGATCTTTAGATGGTTTGGTCGTATTAAACGTTTACCATCTGATGATCTAGTTAGGAGAGTAGATGTTTTAGATTTGACTTATTTTAAGAAAGATAGAGGTAGACCTAAAAAGTTTTGGGCATATTGTACAAAAAATTATCTTAAAATTTGTTAGAATTAAATGAAAATATGACACTCAATAGGACGCAATGGAGAAAAATTATTTATGTTGCCAACCCCACTTAGTGGGATAAAGGCTTGTTGTTGTTGTTGTTGAAACTATTTTATATTTTGCATCTTAGATCAGAAGACCATGTATTTTGTTGTTGTCAGTCAGATACGTTTTTTATTCTCAATTCAATTATCATCTTAGATCAGAAAAATTTTGTTGTTGTCAGTCAAATATTGTGTGTTTGATTTTTATATAATATGACATTGAAAATTTAAATATGCTTCTTTTAATAGACTGCATATCTTCTTCCAGATGGGTTTATTGGTTCTATACTCTTACACGAAGGTTTAATTTATCTTTTTTTTCCCCCTTTCTCTCAAGTGCTACCTTTTTTCTGTTGAAGAGGCAGTCATCTCACGTAAAACTCAAAAGAGGGATTGACCTGGATCTCTCTCAAATAAAATATGTATATTCTGATGTATTTTTAATTAATATAATAGATACTAAAAATAATATTTCATATCAATAAACAAATAAACTAGCCCAGATAAACTTATTTATTAGAAAATCGATTTGATTCTTTGCTATTTCATGCCATGAGCCATCCTGTAATTTATTTGAATGGTCTGTAGAATATGTTATGTTATATATATCTTTCAAGCATTCAGCTATCTTATTTCTACTGGAAACTTTATTTCTCAGTTAAACTACCATACATTAACATAGGCTGGTTGTGATAACATATCAGCTGGAGCCCCTGTCATACAAAAAGATGGACTTTGAAGAGTTTTGTGCAGCCGCAATTAGCCCGTATCAGTTGGAGGCGGTGGAACGATGGGAGCAGATCGCGGCTACAGCATTTGAGCACTTCGAACAGGAGGGTAATCGAGTCATGTCAGTCGAAGAGCTGGCTCGGGTACCGAACCTCTTTGCCAAACTCTACCTCCTCTTTTATCAAATACATTTTTCTTAAATTCAGTGATCCTTATTTGATTTTGTAGGAGCTGAACCTTACTCCGGCAAATTATTCCAATGTACGTGATTGGATTCGGCCCGCTGATGGTAAACTTAGCTTGCTAGGCTATACCAAATTTTTGCATGGTGTCACTATACGGGGTTCTCATACAAGAAACCGATAAGCCCTTTTATACCTTTGTTTTTCACAATAGCGCTTGCATTTTTTTTCTTAAGATAATTGTATCAATATTAAGCTTGTTATAATCAAGTCCTTCGGGCTGATTTGTTTTAGCCTTTTTTTTCCTTTTTTTTTTTTGGCAGCATGATTTTGATTTAGGGAAGATCTGCACAGTAGAGCTTGTTTTTGCTCAATATGCTAGTTCTATAGGATGCAAATATGTTATTTATTATGTTATATTTGATATAGTTTTAGGCTGTTTTGGATGTTATAAACTTGTGAAGTTTACATGGAATGAAATTCCTTTTTCCATATGGCAGTCTTCTCTAAGCTGAACCTGATGCTATAGTAGAACTATGCTAATGGCCTTAAACTCAGGCCTTATTATGTTTAATAAACCTAAAAGTCATTAACTCAGAAGTTAAGTGAATTGTCTGATCTGATCCAACCCCATTGCCATGATATTTGTATGTGGGAAACCCAGTACCTCAGCCGTTCATCCTACGTTCCATGGCAAGGATCAACTCGGTTTTGTTTCAAGATATGCATATTTGTGTGTGTGAGGTCACTGTAAGTCCCCTCAGGTCAAGGGTTTGATCTCACCGTGTGTGTGTGTGCGTGCGTGCGTGCGCACGTGCTCGCACGACAAGCCTTGGCCTGTTGGTGGCGGGGTCACTGTAAGTCCCCTTAGGTTAAGGGTTTGATCCTACCGTGATGCGGGGGTTCTGAAATTTTAGGCACATGATGTGGGCTCTCATCATGAGGCCAAAAAACATATGGGAAATCGATATTTGGACATCTGCTAAATATTGATTTCCTTTAAGAGAGATATATATATCTATCTATAATTGTTCGCTCGCTTGGGGTTGTAAAAATGCAGGTTTTGTTTTCATCCTTTCACAGTATGTGCAGTCCGATAAATGCAAAATTAAGATAAATGGTGGGTATATATATGGCAACAGCAATGCAAATTATGTAGAGATTTTTTTTGCAAGTAAGGCTCAAGCCCACTGTATATTAAGAAGTTATTTGGATTTTCTGATGATTATTTCTTGAGCCATAGGCCCTTATACATTAAATTCTCTTAAAGTTCACATGTTTTCTTCGGTCCAGCAACATTAAAGAAGTTTGTTTCACTATTATTTCAAAAATAATATGAGGTGTTCCGGCAATGTTTGGGTTAACCATTCGATTTCGAGTTGCGTTGGGGTTGATTTAAAATCAACTTGAAAAAAATTTAATCTAAAATTATGGCTTATGGTTCAACTTGTTTATTTTGATTCGAGCAAAAATTCGAATTAATTTTCAAGCTAAATTTGTTGAATTCGCAATTTCAACATCACTAAAGATATTAAACGATTCGATTTTGAACCGAGTTTAGGTCGGCTAGAAAATATTTAATCTAAAATTTTGTCTCATAACTTGACTTGTTCATCTTGATTCGATCTAATTAAAATTTGAATCAATTTTCAAGTGATTAACGATCTTTGAGCTAAATTCACAGTGCAAGCAATTTATTGCTAATTGATTGTGGAACATGCAGCCACATGCCAATTGGCATGATCTAATTGTGCTGCAGTTGAGATTGGTTTGATTAATTGATCGGCTTAAGTATAAAATTTTAAACTTTAATTTCAGTTGCATGTTATCAAATCTATATAACCTTCATTCAAACCATAATTTTAATGACCAAAATTCAATGTCGTAGCTACTAATAATAACTATCTACAGAAAGTCCATCTCATAAAAATTTCCCCACACATTTCTTTTATTTGTTCCCATCATTGTATACCTTAGCTATTTGATCTCTTTTATTTTCAGATCATCCATACAATCAGAGAGTTACTTGGAGAGAGATGTTATACAACAAAAAAGAAACTGGCGACTTCACAACGGCAACGATAACGACAGCGATAAAGAAAGGCAACGCGCGATCGCGGGTGGCCTACAATTCATCAGCTAATTTTTGCTTCTAGCTGATGAGTTACTTAGTCGGTTATAATTAAAAATAGTCAGAAACAAAATACTATAGATAAAAGATAATATATGTTATAGTTATATCGTCGTAAATAACCAAGATAAAAAATAGTGCAAAACCATCGATAATTAGAACAATTTTTCCAACGTGTAGAAAGTCGCCCGTTTTTTCATCGTACATATATATGCATGTATGTATGAATATATGTATGCATGCATGCATGCATGAATAATCTCAGTCAGTGGGTGGAACCTTAAAACAACAATTTGTTTGTTTTATATTCAATTAAAAAATAAAAAAAATTACTAAAAATATCTTTTAAAAAAAAAACTTGTGTGTTGCCAACATACTTGTTATGGTAGCTGCTGCCTGTCGACTTTTGCTCGGTAGAGATAACATGTGCCTCTGATGCACTCAATTCTACTACAGTCGGGGTGGAGGTAGGGGTGGTGGTGGAGGCGGGTGCAGGGGTGGTGGCTGATGCTGGGGTGGTGGAGGTGGCTGAGGTTGGCGTCTGGGGCGAGGGTGGTGGGTGTGGGGGCGACAATAATGCAAAATGAAAAAAAAAAAAAAAAAAAGAAAAATTAGAAAAACTACAATAATATCAATTTTCTTACTTGAGTCCTACATCTTTAGGAAATCCAAGCTTATACTATTTAAATTGTATTACAAAGCTTGCCCATTTGAAATGGTAACCCATGTAGAACATATGTTGGGATTTACTGAGTTTTAAGGTTCAAATTGATTATGTTTGTTGGAATCATTATATGGTACTATCATCTATATTTTGATTCATCCTTCTCTCCCCAGGGTTTCGTAATTAAAAGTTGAACTCATTTCAAATGATGGGAGTAATTGGAGTCTTAGGCGATGCTCCATTACAAGCTATTCATGACACCATCGTAGAAAATATCTTATACAAAAATGATGATGATGATGATGCAAATACATTCCGCCCCATTGACCACAGAATAGAGCTGAATATCCTCTCACGTGGTACCTTCAAATTAATATTATTTTGAAAAAAAAAAAATCATACTAAATTTAATACTTTTGGAAATAAACGTGAAATTTAATGTGCTTTGAAGGCTTCCTAAAATAGTCGAAAAAACTCGGTAGGAATTCAAAATTCAAGCTCTTTGATTTCCATGAAAATACATGGCAGTTAACACGTGCGAGTATAATAAATCAAATTGGCTAAACGTACAAAATTCCACCACAAGCCTTTTTCGTCTGACCAAAAATAAACAGCATGCCACCTTTGCTTTAATTTTTTTTATTCTTTTTACATAAATACCCCCCAATTCCCATATTTTTACATATCGAACTCCTATTTTTCTTTAATATTTTTATATCACATCAAATGTTGTCATTTTAGCTTATACATACATACACACAGATATATATATAAACAAATAATATTTGACAGATGTCTAAATATCGATTTTTCATGCATTTTTTGGCCCTATGATGAGAGCCCATACTATGAGCTCCCATGCCACGGTGGGATTGAACCCTTAATCTGAGGGGACTTACAGTTAAGGCTGTCAAAAAAGCTCATTATTCGCAAACAGTTCGTCAATGAGTCCGTGTTCACGTTTGAGGGGACGAACGTGAACATTTTTTATCTCGTTCGGTTAGTTAAACAAATCAAACACGAATAATGGTGCGTTCGTTCGTGTTTGAATCGTTTTTATTCGAAATATAAAATAATTTAAAATAATTATATATAAAAAATTTATGATATTAAAATTAAATTTTATAAATTATAATATATAATAAATTAATAATAATAATATATTAATATACTATATTAGTAATATACTAATATAGATAATATATATTTATATAATATAAGTTATATAATTAATATAATATATTATTTATATATATTAATATTAGGGATGCCAAAGTGGCTCGACGTTCATGAACAACTCATGTTCGGCTCGTTCGTTAAAAAACGAACACGAACAGTGACTTCACGAACAATTTCGAACACAAGCTTATTTCAAACAAACTAAATTTCAAACGAACCAAACACGAACACAAGCTCTTTTCGTTCGTATTCGGTTCGTTTACACCCTTACTTACAATGACCCTGCCACCAACTGACCAATGCTTGCGGCACATGCGCGTATAAAAATTAGAATTTAGTGGTAAAATATGTAAATATATGACATGAGAGCTGAATGGTAAGTATGTAAATCTTTAATTTTTTTTGCCATGTCACATGGCTTAGAAGAATCCACACTCTACAGCTGTGAAAGCTAATTCAAGTTGTTCAGTACAACCGCATTCTGTTCTCTAAAGGACAACGTCTTCTTCTAGCTGCACTCGTAGGGGTGTAAATGAGCCGAACACGAGCGAGCTCGGACTCAATTCAGTTTCGGCTCGTTCATATTTCGAGCTCAAAAAGTGTGTTCTTGTTCGGCTTGTTTGCTTTGCTAGCGTTCACGAACATAGAGTCATTTTGACAACTCTAATCATGTAGCCATAAGATGTTAAGGATTGGGAGAGAATTTAAAATATCATGTGAATCTAATTTAATAATTTTTATTTTATTTTCTTCATTAATACTTTTAATTAATTATAAATCTTTGTAGCCTTGTAGTCAATTAAATTTTTAAAAAATACTGCTCATCAAAGATATATATATATATAATTGATTAGTAGTATTTCGAGTCAAAACGAGCAAATACTAACAAACAAATATTGTTCGTGTTGTTCGTGTTGTTCGTGTTCGGCTTAGATGTATTAATTATTGGATTCTTATTTAAGAATTAAAATTAAATTTATCTTTTTTCTATCCACTCGAAAGTCTTCTTCTTTACTTCATTCTATCATATTATATGAATATTTTCTACAACTACGAGGAATGATATGTTTTTCTACTTACTACATATACTAATAAAATCATTTCAGTTGGACCATGCTTCATAAGTATTTCTTTCATATATTTCTATATAAAATAATCTCAAGAACTATGAGATGCTCTCTACATGCAGTAGTAATATGTGTGCATAATTTTTTATAAAATAATAAGAAAATAAATTCACTTTCTACTGCTATAATTATTTAAGCATAAATACATAATTTTTTTATTTTTTTATTTTAATATTTTACTGAAAAGAAGAGCATTTTATTCTTACTTTAATAAAAGATATTTTATAAATAAATAAAATATCTCTTTTGACTTTTCCAAAACTTTTGAAAATACAATAATTTATTTTAAAAAAATAATAATTAATTAATATATTTTCTTACATAAATTGATAAATATAAAATTAAGATAAACAAAATAATAATAAACATGTGCTAAATCAAATTATTAGATAATAGTTTGCTTTAGGTTTGCAATTGCCAATGAATCGGTCAAGGTTAATGTATGTCACCAACACCAATGTTGACGCCTATTTTTATCAACAATGTAGAGACCCTCTATCACAAACAACCTTATTACACAATATTAATATCAATGTTGATGCCAATCAATAAAATAAAAATATTTTTGCTATAATTAATAATGTTAATAGATATCATCGGTATGAATGTCGACTCATTTCATCGACACTAACACTAATAGTGGTGTAAACGAAACGAACGCGAACGAACATAGCATGTGTTCGTGTTCGTGTTCGGTTCGTTTGAAATTTAGTTTGTTTGAAATAAACTCGTGTTTGAAATTGTTCGTGAAGTCACTGTTCGTGTTCGTTTCTTAACGAACG